>NW_027221681.1:0-75611 GCF_030179915.1 Drosophila takahashii
CGCTTGGTTTTAGCCTAATAAAAGGCACATGTCCCATAAGGTTCATGTTTTTAATTGCATGTATTAGGCTCTAGAATTACCACAGTTATACGCAAGTACTTTTAACGATCTAAGGAACCATTGAACTGATATAATGAGCCTTTTGCGGTTTCACTTTTAATTCTGTGTACTTAGACATGCATGGCTTAATCTTTGAGACAAGCATATAACTACTGGCAGGAATCAACCAGAATAATGTTTTCGTTCATATTTCATGTCATATTTTTTTGAATAGAATTAGTAATAATAGAATAGTAAGTAGATTTTATATTTCCATTTTATATGTTCGGTTTTTCCTTAAATATTGATTTAATTCAATATTTTTTTTTTTGCTTTGTGAAATAATTCTATTTTAATTCGAATACGGCCATTTTATATGGCATTCGTATACGTTCTTTAATTTTTACTTGTTTCGCCACTAATATAACAAGTTTATAATTGATGTTAAAGAAAAAGTACAACTTTTTTATAACACAATTTTCAATATATATTGTTCTTTCTATAAGTTTTTATTATATTATATATACATATTTCATTCTAAAAATATCATTTTTGTTCAACATACATAATTATTGTATCCACACATGTACAATTTTTGTTTAACCAATATAAATATTGAGTTACAATCATTTGCATTTTGATGATAAATTTAAAATTTATCTTTTCCATATAACTCTCTGGTAATATATGATATAAAACCGAGCGCATATGAAATTATTTTGATCACTAATATTGCAATTATATTTTATTATAATGCTTTTTGTAAACACATTGTACCGGCAAGCGATACTCTGTGCCCAAACGACAGGGATATAATAATTTAATATAAATTATCATATATACCTGCCACCAAAGATTAACGATAAAAAGTCGGAAACACAATTTGTTATTCTATATATAATAGAAAACTTGACCTGTGTTTCACCTTATTATCATGGGTTTATAATATTAACCGCGTAGCCAAGTCTTAATTTTTTCATTTAAGAAACAAATTTATACGGATAATATTTTGATTTTAATATATGTTGTTCTATTGATAACAAAAGTATATATTATAATATATATTTTGTTCAATAGTAGATGGACTACTTACTGTACCATCCTTATTTTTTATTATTATTGATATACATTATATTGACAACAGCATATGATATTCATATGGTTTGTTCAATAATTAATTGGTGGACAACCACTGACCATCCTATAGTAGTTTTTGGCCACGACGTCTAAATATCGAAATTATTTAATTCCGTTTGCCACCCATACGATAGATATTAACTATCTATAATAATAAAGGTGTACGCATAAAATATTATATGTATATATATATAGACCAACAGACAAGCACTTCACCCTATAGTAGTTTTTGGCCACGACGTCTATATATCGGGCATATTTAATTCTCTTTGCCACCCAACCAAAGATATTCACTTTTTTATATAAAGTATTATTTGATCATATTAATATAACCAATTATTTCTGCCATATTCATATAATTTCTTTATGAATTATTTTTTGGTCATATCCATATAATCTATATGCCGTATCCATATAATGAATACGGCATATCCATACAACTAGCCATATTTGTATGTCAATGTATATTTTATTATACATTTTTTTTCTTTATACATATAATATGGTATTTCCATATCGCTATAATTGAATTATATGTATAAGATATCATTTATATATAGCATTGCCAAAATAATATGATAAACATAAATTTTGAACAATACGGCCGGTCGGCGAGCACTGCCTCCCTATATATGTTTTTGGCCACGACGTCTAAATATTGGGTATTTTCGTTCTACTGCGGCCCCGGTGTATGTAAATTGGGCATATTTCGTACTGATGCCAACATATCTATATGACTCATTATTTTCTTCCATATCAATATAACTTCTTTTATTTCCATATTCAAGTAATTTCTTTATTTGCCATATCAATATAAAATATTTTTTGGTCATATTTATATAATCTATATGCCGTATCCATATAATGAATACGGCATATCCATACAACTAGCCATAGTTGTATGTCAATGTATATTTTATTATACATTTTTTTTCTTTATACATATAATATGGTATTTCCATATCGCTATAATTGAATTATATGTATAAGATATCATTTATATATAGCATTGCCAAAATAATATGATAAACATAAATTTTGAACAATACGGCCGGTCGGCGAGCACTGCCTCCCTATATATGTTTTTGGCCACGACGTCTAAATATTGGGTATTTTTCGTACTGCGGCCCCGGTGTATGTAAATTGGGCATATTTCGTACTGATGCCAACATATCTATATGACTCATTATTTTCTTCCATATCAATATAACTTCTTTTATTTCCATATTCAAGTAATTTCTTTATTTGCCATATCAATATAAAATATTTTTTGGTCATATTTATATAATCTATAAGCCGTATCCATATAATGAATACGGCATATCCATACAACTAGCCATATTTGTATGTCAATGTATATTTTATTATACATTTTTTTTCTTTATACATATAATATGGTATATCCATATCGCTATAATTGAATTATATGTATAAGATATCATTTATATATAGCATTGCCAAAATAATATGATAAACATAAATTTTGAACAATACGGCGGCGGTCGGCGAGCACTGCCTCCCTATATATGTTTTTGGCCACGACGTCTAAATATTGGGTATTTTTCGTACTGCGGCCCCGGTGTATGTAAATTGGGCATATTTCGTACTGATGCCAACATATCTATATGACTCATTATTTTCTTCCATATCAATATAACTTCTTTTATTTCCATATTCAAGTAATTTCTTTATTTGCCATATCAATATAAAATATTTTTTGGTCATATTTATATAATCTATATGCCGTATCCATATAATGAATACGGCATATCCATACAACTAGCCATATTTGTATGTCAATGTATATTTTATTATACATTTTTTTTCTTTATACATATAATATGGTATTTCCATATCGCTATAATTGAATTATATGTATAAGATATCATTTATATATAGCATTGCCAAAATAATATGATAAACATAAATTTTGAACAATACGGCCGGTCGGCGAGCACTGCCTCCCTATATATGTTTTTGGCCACGACGTCTAAATATTGGGTATTTTTCGTACTGCGGCCCCGGTGTATGTAAATTGGGCATATTTCGTACTGATGCCAACATATCTATATGACTCATTATTTTCTTCCATATCAATATAACTTCTTTTATTTCCATATTCAAGTAATTTCTTTATTTGCCATATCAATATAAAATATTTTTTGGTCATATTTATATAATCTATATGCCGTATCCATATAATGAATACGGCATATCCATACACTAGCCATATTTGTATGTCAATGTATATTTTATTATACATTTTTTTTCTTTATACATATAATATGGTATTTCCATATCGCTATAATTGAATTATATGTATAAGATATCATTTATATATAGCATTGCCAAAATAATATGATAAACATAAATTTTGAACAATACGGCCGGTCGGCGAGCACTGCCTCCCTATATATGTTTTTGGCCACGACGTCTAAATATTGGGTATTTTTCGTACTGCGGCCCCGGTGTATGTAAATTGGGCATATTTCGTACTGATGCCAACATATCTATATGACTCATTATTTTCTTCCATATCAATATAACTTCTTTTATTTCCATATTCAAGTAATTTCTTTATTTGCCATATCAATATAAAATATTTTTTGGTCATATTTATATAATCTATATGCCGTATCCATATAATGAATACGGCATATCCATACAACTAGCCATATTTGTATGTCAATGTATATTTTATTATACATTTTTTTTCTTTATACATATAATATGGTATTTCCATATCGCTATAATTGAATTATATGTATAAGATATCATTTATATATAGCATTGCCAAAATAATATGAAAAACATAAATTTTGAACAATACGGCCGGTCGGCGAGCACTGCCTCCCTATATATGTTTTTGGCCACGACGTCTAAATATTGGGTATTTATCGTACTGCGGCTCCGGTGTATGTAAATTGGGCATATTTCGTACTGATGCCACCATATCCATATAACTTATTTTTGTTCTATATCTATATAATTAATTTTTTTCATACCTATAACTATTAAACTAATTTTTTTCCATATCCATACTTGAACTTATTATTTTTCCATATCCATATAACTCTTTTTTCCATATCCACACTAGAATTTAGTATTTATCCCATATCCATATAAATCATTATTTACCATATCAATATAAATAATATTTTCCATATTCATACTAGAACTTATTATTTCTTTAATATTCATATAACTCAATATTTTTTCATATCCATACTAGAACTTATTCTTTTTCCCATATCCATACTAGAACTTATAAATTTTCCCATATTCATATAACTAATTTTTTTCATATCCATACTAGAACATTATATTTTTGCCATATCTATATAACTCATTTTATTCCATATCCATACTAGAACTTATTATTTCTTTAATATCCATATAACTTAATATTTTTCCATATCCATACCAGAACTTTTTATTTTTCCCATATCCATAGAACTAATTTTTTTCATATCCATACTAGAACCTAATTTTCTTCCTATATCCATATAACTTAATATTTACTATTACAATATAATTAATTTTTTCCATATCCATACTAGAGCTTATTATCTCTTCAATATCCATAAAACTCAATATTTTTTCATATCCATACTAGAACTGATTATTTTTCCCATATCCATACTAGAACTCAGTATTCTTCCCATATCCATACTACAACTTAGTATTTTTCCCATATGCATATAACTCATTATTTAGCATATCAATATAACTAATTTTTTTCCATATCCATACTAGAACTTATTATTTCTTTAATATCCATATAACTCAATATTTTTTTATATCCATACTAGAACTTATTATTTTTCCCATATCCATACTAGAACTTATAAATTTTCCCATATTCATATAACTAATTTTTTTCATATCAATACTAGAACATTAAATTTTTTGCCATATCTATATAACTCATTTTATTCCATATCCATACTAGAACTTATTATTTCTTTAATATCCATATAACTCAATATTTTTTCATATCCATACTAGAACTTATCATTTTTCCCATATTCATATAACTCATTTTTCCATATCCATACTAGAACTCTGTATTCTTTTCCATATCCATATAACTCATTTTTTTTTCATATCCATACTAGAACTTATTATTTTTCCCATATCCACATAACTCATTTTTTTCATATCCATACTAGAACTTGTTATTTTTCCCATATCCATATAACTCATTTTTTTTCATATCCATACTAGAACTTAATATTATTTTCATATCCATATAACTCATGTTTGGACTTGGAATATTTTTATACACGTCACTAATAGGATGACGATTCAGTTGGCTACCTTAAGAGGTACATATACTTGCATATGTCTCTTACTTGTATGTTCGGACTTAGAATATTTTTATACACGTCACTAATAGGATGACGATTCAGTTGGCTACCTTAAGAGGTACATATACTTGCATATGTCTCTTACTTGTATGTTCGGACTTAGAATATTTTTATACACGTCACTAATAGGATGACGATTCAGTTGGCTACCTTAAGAGGTACATATACTTGCATATGTCTCTTATTTGCATGTTCGGACTTAGAATATTTTTATACGCGTCACTAATAGGATGACGATTCAGTTGGCTACCTTAAGAGGTACATATACTTGCATATGTCTCTTACTTGTATGTTCGGACTTAGAATATTTTTATACACGTCACTAATAGGATGACGATTCAGTTGGCTACCTTAAGAGGTACATATACTTGCATATGTCTCTTACTTGTATGTTCGGACTTAGAATATTTTTATACACGTCACTAATAGGATGACGATTCAGTTGGCTACCTTAAGAGGTACATATACTTGCATATGTCTCTTACTTGTATGTTCGGACTTAGAATATTTGTATACACGTCACTAATAGGATGACGATTCAGTTGGCTACCTTAAGAAGTACATATACTTGCATATGTCTCTTATTTGCATGTTCGGACTTAGAATATTTTTATACGCGTCACTAATAGGATGACGATACATATGGCTACCATTGTTAAATATATTTAAATAAAATTTATTTAAATATAATTATTATTTTATATATATATATTTTATATATATATATATTCTGACTTAAAAAAGCCAAACAAAATAAACACAATTAAATTTATGTTTATTATCGAATCATCAAGCAAAGGATAAGCTTCAGTGGATCGCAGTATGGCAGCTGCTCAACCACTTACAACACCTTGCCTGTTACAAAAGTCGTTTACAATTGATTCTAGGCTTTGTCATTGTATTAAATAATGCTTTTATATGTAACTAGCGCGGCATCAGGTGATCGAAGATCCTCCCAATTTACTATGTTACAAATTACATTGGCATCACATCCATTGTCGTTTATAAAGTAAATTATAAACTTTAAATGGTTTAGAAGCCATACAATGCAAATTGCCCCTTATTTATCATTGCAGTCCAGCACGGATACGACCTTAGAGGCGTTCAGGCATAATCCAACGGACGTAGCGTCATACCACTGTTCGCTCGAACAAGTATTGTGCCATTGGTCCGTACCTGCGGTTCCTCTCGTACTACGCAGGAATGCTGTCGCAACAACGTTTTGTCATTAGTAGGGTAAAACTAACCTGTCTCACGACGGTCTAAACCCAGCTCACGTTCCCTTGCATGGGTGAACAATCCAACGCTTGGTGAATTTTGCTTCACAATGATAGGAAGAGCCGACATCGAAGGATCAAAAAGCGACGTCGCTATGAACGCTTGGCCGCCACAAGCCAGTTATCCCTATGGTAACTTTTCTGACACCTCTTGTTAAAAACTCTTTAAACCAAAAGGATCGATAGGCCGAGCTTTTGCTGTCCCTGTGTGTACTGAACACCGAGATCAAGTCAGCATTTGCCCTTTTGCTCTATGTGTGGTTTCTGTCCGCACTGAGCTGGCCTTGGGACACCTCCGTTATTATTTGAGAGATGTACCGCCCCAGTCAAACTCCCTACCTGGCAATGTCCTTGAATTGGATCATACCTGAGTAATTGGAGTTATACCAAATTTTCAAATCAAAAATACATAAATGCACCGTTTTATTAAAGAATTTGTTTGCGATTATATAACAAACTCGTGATACTTTGATCAAGAAGCTTGCATCAAAACCCAATACCATAAGATATAATAAATATATCCGTATAATGGCTAGGAAATGATACACGTTCCATTTAATCAAGTAAGTAAGGAAACAATAAGAGTAGTGGTATTTCATTGACGATACCAAACCGAAGTCTAATATCTCCCACTTATTCTACACCTCTTATGTCTCCTTACACTGCCAGATTAGAGTCAAGCTCAAAAGGGTCTTCTTTCCCCGCTAATTATTCCAAGCCCGTTCCCTTGGCTGTGGTTTCGCTAGATAGTAGATAGGGACAGTAGGAATCTCGTTAATCCATTCATGCGCGTCACTAATTAGATGACGAGGCATTTGGCTACCTTAAGAGAGTCATAGTTACTCCCGCCGTTGACCCGCGCTTACTTGAATTTCTTCACTTTGACATTCAGAGCACTGGGCAGAAATCACATTGTGTCAACACCCGCTAGGGCCATCACAATGCTTTGTTTTAATTAGACAGTCGGATTCCCCAAGTCCGTGCCAGTTCTGAATTGATTGTTAATTGATAATCGTTATAATTAATAAGAACTAATTGGTTTGACCCAATTAGTATTCTTAAAAATTTTAGCAAGAAAGTTCCACAATTGGCTACGTAACTAACTATCCGGGGAACAAGTAACTAACATAAATGCTAGAAACTCTATTTACCCAGAACGAGCACATAAACCATGTTATTGTTTCCCAATCAAGCCCGACTATCTCAATCTTCAGAGCCAATCCTTATCCCGAAGTTACGGATCTAATTTGCCGACTTCCCTTACCTACATTATTCTATCGACTAGAGACTCTTCACCTTGGAGACCAGCTGCGGATATTGGTACGGCCTGTTGAGAAGTTTGCGTGTCCCCACCATAAATTTTCAAGGTCCGAGGAGAAAATATCGACACAACAGTATATGTCATGCTCTTCTAGCCCATCTACCATATCTCTCTGCGAAAGACTTCCATGGTAGTACGGCTATAAAACAGAAAAGAAAACTCTTCCGATATCTCTCGACGGCTTCTTTATGGTCGTTCCTGTTGCCAGGATGAGCACGAGGCCCATATTTAATAACAAACGGATACTCAACAGGTTACGGAATTGGAACCGTATTCCCTTTCGTTCAAAATTATTCAAGTATATTATATTAGCTTGATTTGTATATATTGCGTTTTTGGTTTTACTTGAAAATTTTCGGCTTTCGCCTTGAACTTAGGACCGACTAACTCGTGATCAACCACTGTTCACACGAAACCCTTCTCCACTTCAGTCCTCCAAGGTCTCATTCGATTATTTGCTACTACCACCAAGATCTGTACCAATGGCAGCTCCATGCAGGCTTACGCCAAACACTTCTACGCATACCATTGTACCTTCCTACTCACTAAAGTTTCAAAATTTATATCACAAGTAATATAAATCATCTACTTTAGCGGTAATGTATAGGTATACAACTTAAGCGCCATCCATTTTAAGGGCTAGTTGCTTCGGCAGGTGAGTTGTTACACACTCCTTAGCGGATTTCGACTTCCATGATCACCGTCCTGCTGTTTTAAGCAACCAACGCCTTTCATGGTATCTGCATGAGTTGTTAATTTGGGCACCGTAACATTACGTTTGGTTCATCCCACAGCGCCAGTTCTGCTTACCAAAAGTGGCCCACTGGGCACATTATATCATAACCTTAAACTTCATATCAAGAAAGTTAAGGTTCTTACCCATTTAAAGTTTGAGAATAGGTTAAGATCGTTTCGACCCTAAGGCCTCTAATCATTCGCTTTACCAGATAAGATTATTTTATATAATATTAAAATGCACCAGCTATCCTGAGGGAAACTTCGGAAGGAACCAGCTACTAGATGGTTCGATTGGTCTTTCGCCCCTATACTCAATTCTGACAATCGATTTGCACGTCAGAACTGTTTCGGTCTTCCATCAGGGTTTCCCCTGACTTCAACCTGATCAAGTATAGTTCACCATCTTTCGGGTCACAGCATATATGCTCAAGGTACGTTCCAGTTAGAGGCATAAATAATATAAATATCATTATACATAACTATATAGAACGCCCCGGGATTGTGTTAATTAGCTATAAATAGTTAAAAAACTAATCCCATTATTAGTCAAGTTAATTACGCTATTAGGTTTATATCCCAATAACTTGCACATATGTTAGACTCCTTGGTCCGTGTTTCAAGACGGGTCCCGAAGGTATCCTGAATCTTTCGCATTGTTAATCCTACAAGTGCATATAATAAACACAAAAATCAATGATAATCATGCCATTATATAATTCCGAAAAATTAACGCACTGTATTCATATAAATCTATCAGCACTTTATCAAATTAATAACATTTATTCTGTGTTAAAATGCAAGCAATTTAATTTGAATAAACTATAAGTTATATTTTATGATAAATTTGGTATGCTAATAGATTACAATGTCCTTATATGGAAAAAATGCACACTATTATCATAATATTGTTTAAATATTACAATTTTAATGATGAATTTTCCATAACGGATATTCAGGTTCATCGGGCTTAACCTCTAAGCAGTTTCACGTACTGTTTAACTCTCTATTCAGAGTTCTTTTCAACTTTCCCTCACGGTACTTGTTTACTATCGGTCTCATGGTTATATTTAGTTTTAGATGGAGTTTACCACCCACTTAGTGCTGCACTATCAAGCAACACGACTCTTTGGAAACATCATCTAGTAATCATTAACGTTATACGGGCCTGGCACCCTCTATGGGTAAATGGCCTCATTTAAGAAGGACTTAAATCGTTAATTTCTCATACTAGAATATTGACGCTCCATACACTGCATCTCACATTTGCCATATAGACAAAGTGACTTAGTGCTGAACTGATTTCTTTTCGCTCGCCGCTACTAAGAAAATCCTTGTTAGTTTCTTTTCCTCCCCTAATTAATATGCTTAAATTCAGGGGGTAGTCCCATATGAGTTGAGGTTGTATATAACTTTTATTTGCAATTAATTCTTTATATATAATGATAAAACATTTTATTAAATTCGTTTAAAGCTGACGTATATATATATTAATGGCATTTATTTGTAACGAATTAACGAAGAATAATAATATTGTCAACGTTTTTCATATTTCAAATCATTAATAAGAGACAATTCTAGATAATATTTTATGCTAGACATTTCTCAGTATTATTTGATTGAAAAAGAAAATATTCCTCTTCGTTTTTCTCAAAGTTTAATTACTATTGTGAGATAATGTTTTTCATATATTTGTTAATATTATGAATAAAATAATTAAATTATTTTTATCCAATAATATACCATATGCTTATAAAATTTTATTATAAAATTTGTATAAACAACTTAATTAGCATAGTCTTACAACCCTCAACCATATGTAGTCCAAGCAGCACTATAAAATTAATTAAAGTACATAACAGCATGGACTGCGATATGCGTTCAAAATGTCGATGTTCATGTGTCCTGCAGTTCACACGATGACGCACAGTTTGCTGCGTTCTTCATCGACCCATGAGCCGAGTGATCCACCGCTTAGAGTTTTATAATATTGGTTTTAAATTTGGTCAAATATGTTTTTATTGAAAGAAATTAAAAATACACCATTTTACTGGCATATATCAATTCCTTCAATAAATGTATTTATATACCTAAAATAAATGCTGCGAAATGTCTTAGTTTTATATAAACAATATATATCAAAGTATTATTTGTAATGGCATTTGTTTGTTAATATATATTGATAATTTTATATAAAACATTAACCTGAAACCAGGTACAACATTGTATATTTTAGGTTGTTGCATTATCCAATGTATGATCATCATCAAATTAGTTGGCCAATACATCTCGCAACGCGTGTATATTATGGTCCATATACACACAAAAGTTTATAATAAATATATAAAATATATTTTATTATATTAATAATTCGATTTGCTTGTTCGAATTTTATGTTTGTTTCTATTTAATTTATTTGTAATAATATTATATTATTACAATATTTCGATTTGCTTGTTCGAAATTTATTTGATCTTTTACTTTTAAGATCATATTTTTGGTATAATTATTATTATAATTATTATGTATATATATATATATATTGGTAATTTGTATTAAATTTGTATTAACAAATTTTTTTATTAACGGTAAGGATATTATACAATAATGATCCTTCCGCAGGTTCACCTACGGAAACCTTGTTACGACTTTTACTTCCTCTAAATAATCAAGTTCGGTCAACTTTTGCGAAACAACCGTAACACACAAGGCGTCACAGTGATCACGTCCGGAGACCTCACTAAATAATTCAATCGGTAGTAGCGACGGGCGGTGTGTACAAAGGGCAGGGACGTAATCAATGCGAGTTAATGACTCACACTTACTGGGAATTCCAAGTTCATGTGAACAGTTTCAGTTCACAATCCCAAGCATGAAAGTGGTTCAGCGGTTTACCCGGACCTCTCGGTCTAGGAAATACACGTTGATACTTTCATTGTAGCGCGCGTGCAGCCCAGGACATCTAAGGGCATCACAGACCTGTTATTGCTCAATCTCATTATTGCTAGACGCAATTTGTCCATTTAAGAAGCTAGTGTCCTTATAATGGGACAAACCAACAGGTACGGCTCCACTTATATAAACACATTCAAACACAATAAACATTTTACTGCCACCATGAATGAAGGCTATATAAGCTTCAACACCATAATCCTGAAGATATCTATTTAATATATTTGAGTCTCGTTCGTTATCGGAATTAACCAGACAAATCACTCCACGAACTAAGAACGGCCATGCACCACCACCCATAGATTCGAGAAAGAGCTATCAATCTGTCTTACACACTTATGTTCGGACCTGGTAAGTTTTCCCGTGTTGAGTCAAATTAAGCCGCAGGCTCCACTCCTGGTGGTGCCCTTCCGTCAATTCCTTTAAGTTTCAGCTTTGCAACCATACTTCCCCCGGAGCCCAAAAGCTTTGGTTCCCGGGAAGCGACTGAGAGAGCCATAAAAGTAGCTACACCCAATTGCTAGCTGGCATCGTTTATGGTTAGAACTAGGGCGGTATCTGATCGCCTTCGAACCTCTAACTTTCGTTCTTGATTAATGAAAACATCTTTGGCAAATGCTTTCGCTTAAGTTAGTCTTACGACGGTCCAAGAATTTCACCTCTCGCGTCGTAATACTAATGCCCCCAAACTGCTTCTATTAATCATTACCTCTTGATCTGAAAACCAATGAAAGCAGAACAGAGGTCTTATTTCATTATCCCATGCACAGAATATTCAGGCATTTGAAGCCTGCTTTAAGCACTCTAATTTGTTCAAAGTAATTGTACCGGCCCACAATAACACTCGTTTAAGAGCACTAATGCAGGTTTTTAAATAGGAGGAACATATGAAAAAATACAAGTATTTAAACACATATAAGAACTCCACCGGTAATACGCTTACATACATAAAGGTATAGTACTAACCACAATTGTAAGTTGTACTACCCGTATGAAGCACAAGTTCAACTACGAACGTTTTAACCGCAACAACTTTAATATACGCTATTGGAGCTGGAATTACCGCGGCTGCTGGCACCAGACTTGCCCTCCAATTGGTCCTTGTTAAAGGATTTAAAGTGTACTCATTCCAATTACAGGGCCTCGGATATGAGTCCTGTATTGTTATTTTTCGTCACTACCTCCCCGAGCTGGGAGTGGGTAATTTACGCGCCTGCTGCCTTCCTTAGATGTGGTAGCCGTTTCTCAGGCTCCCTCTCCGGAATCGAACCCTGATTCCCCGTTACCCGTTGCAACCATGGTAGTCCTAGATACTACCATCAAAAGTTGATAGGGCAGACATTTGAAAGATCTGTCGTCGGTACAAGACCATACGATCTGCATGTTATCTAGAGTTCAACCAATATAACGATCTTGCGATCGCTTGGTTTTAGCCTAATAAAAGCACATGTCCCATAAGGTTCATGTTTTAATTGCATGTATTAGCTCTAGAATTACCACAGTTATCCAAGTAACTGTTAACGATCTAAGGAACCATAACTGATATAATGAGCCTTTTGCGGTTTCACTTTTAATTCGTGTGTACTTAGACATGCATGGCTTAATCTTTGAGACAAGCATATAACTACTGGCAGGATCAACCAGAATAATGTTTTCGTTCATATTTCATTCATATTTTTTGAATAGAAATTAGTAATATAAATATAATAGATTTTATTTCCATTTTATATGTTCGGTTTTTCTTAAATATTGATTTTAATTCAATATTTTTTTTTTGCTTTGTGAAATAATTCTATTTTAATTCGAATACGGCCATTTTTATATGGCATTCGTATACGTTCTTTAATTTTTACTTGTTTCGCCACTAATATAACAAGTTTATAATTGATGTTAAAGAAAAAGTACAACTTTTTTATAACACAATTTTCAATATATATTGTTCTTTCTATAAGTTTTTATTATATTATATATACATATTTCATTCTAAAATATCATTTTTGTTCAACATACATAATTATTGTATCCACACATGTACAATTTTTGTTTAACCAATATAAATATTGAGTTAAATCATTTGCATTTTGATGATAAATTTAAAATTTATCTTTTCCATATAACTCTCTGGTAATATATGATATAAAACCGAGCGCATATGAAATTATTTTGATCACTAATATTGCAATTATATTTTATTATAATGCTTTTTGTAAACACATTGTACCGGCAAGCGATACTCTGTGCCCAAACGACAGGGGATATAATAATTTAATATAAATTATCATATATACCTGCCACCAAAGATTAACGATAAAAGTCGGAAACAATTTGTTATTCTATATATAATAGAAACTTGACCTCTGTTTCACTTTATTATCATGGGTTTATAATATTAACCGCGTAGCCAAGTCTTAATTTCATTTAAGAAACAAATTTATACGGATAATATTTTGATTTTAATATATGTTGTTCTATTGATAACAAAAGTATATATTATAATATATTTTGTTCAATAGTAGATGGACTACTTACTGTACCATCCTTATTTTTTATTATTATTGATATACATTATATTGACAACAGCATATGATATTCATATGGTTTGTTCAATAATTAATTGGTGGACAACCACTGACCATCCTATAGTAGTTTTTGGCCACGACGTCTAAATATCGAAATTATTTAATTCCGTTTGCCACCCATACGATAGATATTAACTATCTATAATAATAATGTGTACGCATAAAATATTATATGTATATATATAGACCAACAGACAAGCACTTCACCCTATAGTAGTTTTTGGCCACGACGTCTATATATCGGGCATATTTAATTCTCTTTGCCACCCAACCAAAGATATTCACTTTTTTATATAAAGTATTATTTGATCATATTAATATAACCAATTATTTCTGCCATATTCATATAATTTCTTTATGAATTATTTTTTGGTCATATCCATATAATCTATATGCCGTATCCATATAATGAATACGGCATATCCATACAACTAGCCATATTTGTATGTCAATGTATATTTTATTATACATTTTTTTTCTTTATACATATAATATGGTATTTCCATATCGCTATAATTGAATTATATGTATAAGATATCATTTATATATAGCATTGCCAAAATAATATGATAAACATAAATTTTGAACAATACGGCCGGTCGGCGAGCACTGCCTCCCTATATATGTTTTTGGCCACGACGTCTAAATATTGGGTATTTTTCGTACTGCGGCCCCGGTGTATGTAAATTGGGCATATTTCGTACTGATGCCAACATATCTATATGACTCATTATTTTCTTCCATATCAATATAACTTCTTTTATTTCCATATTCAAGTAATTTCTTTATTTGCCATATCAATATAAAATATTTTTTGGTCATATTTATATAATCTATATGCCGTATCCATATAATGAATACGGCATATCCATACAACTAGCCATATTTGTATGTCAATGTATATTTTATTATACATTTTTTTTCTTTATACATATAATATGGTATTTCCATATCGCTATAATTGAATTATATGTATAAGATATCATTTATATATAGCATTGCCAAAATAATATGATAAACATAAATTTTGAACAATACGGCCGGTCGGCGAGCACTGCCTCCCTATATATGTTTTTGGCCACGACGTCTAAATATTGGGTATTTTTCGTACTGCGGCCCCGGTGTATGTAAATTGGGCATATTTCGTACTGATGCCAACATATCTATATGACTCATTATTTTCTTCCATATCAATATAACTTCTTTTATTTCCATATTCAAGTAATTTCTTTATTTGCCATATCAATATAAAATATTTTTTGGTCATATTTATATAATCTATATGCCGTATCCATATAATGAATACGGCATATCCATACAACTAGCCATATTTGTATGTCAATGTATATTTTATTATACATTTTTTTTCTTTATACATATAATATGGTATTTCCATATCGCTATAATTGAATTATATGTATAAGATATCATTTATATATAGCATTGCCAAAATAATATGATAAACATAAATTTTGAACAATACGGCCGGTCGGCGAGCACTGCCTCCCTATATATGTTTTTGGCCACGACGTCTAAATATTGGGTATTTTTCGTACTGCGGCCCCGGTGTATGTAAATTGGGCATATTTCGTACTGATGCCAACATATCTATATGACTCATTATTTTCTTCCATATCAATATAACTTCTTTTATTTCCATATTCAAGTAATTTCTTTATTTGCCATATCAATATAAAATATTTTTTGGTCATATTTATATAATCTATATGCCGTATCCATATAATGAATACGGCATATCCATACAACTAGCCATATTTGTATGTCAATGTATATTTTATTATACATTTTTTTTCTTTATACATATAATATGGTATTTCCATATCGCTATAATTGAATTATATGTATAAGATATCATTTATATATAGCATTGCCAAAATAATATGATAAACATAAATTTTGAACAATACGGCCGGTCGGCGAGCACTGCCTCCCTATATATGTTTTTGGCCACGACGTCTAAATATTGGGTATTTTTCGTACTGCGGCCCCGGTGTATGTAAATTGGGCATATTTCGTACTGATGCCAACATATCTATATGACTCATTATTTTCTTCCATATCAATATAACTTCTTTTATTTCCATATTCAAGTAATTTCTTTATTTGCCATATCAATATAAAATATTTTTTGGTCATATTTATATAATCTATATGCCGTATCCATATAATGAATACGGCATATCCATACAACTAGCCATATTTGTATGTCAATGTATATTTTATTATACATTTTTTTTCTTTATACATATAATATGGTATTTCCATATCGCTATAATTGAATTATATGTATAAGATATCATTTATATATAGCATTGCCAAAATAATATGAAAAACATAAATTTTGAACAATACAACCGGTCGGCGAGCACTGCCTCCCTATATATGTTTTTGGCCACGACGTCTAAATATTGGGTATTTATCGTACTGCGGCTCCGGTGTATGTAAATTGGGCATATTTCGTACTGATGCCACCATATCCATATAACTTATTTTTTGTTCTATATCTATATAATTAATTTTTTTCCATACCTATAACTATTAAACTAATTTTTTTCCATATCCATACTTGAACTTATTATTTTTCCCATATCCATATAACTCGTTTTTTCCATATCCACACTAGAATTTAGTATTTATCCCATATCCATATAAATCATTATTTACCATATCAATATAAATAATATTTTTCCATATTCATACTAGAACTTATTATTTCTTTAATATTCATATAACTCAATATTTTTTCATATCCATACTAGAACTTATTCTTTTTCCCATATCCATACTAGAACTTATAAATTTTCCCATATTCATATAACTAATTTTTTTCATATCCATACTAGAACATTATATTTTTGCCATATCTATATAACTCATTTTATTCCATATCCATACTAGAACTTATTATTTCTTTAATATCCATATAACTTAATATTTTTCCATATCCATACCAGAACTTTTTATTTTTCCCATATCCATAGAACTAATTTTTTTCATATCCATACTAGAACCTAATTTTCTTCCTATATCCATATAACTTATTATTTACTATTACAATATAATTAATTTTTTCCATATCCATACTAGAGCTTATTATCTCTTCAATATCCATAAAACTCAATATTTTTTCATATCCATACTAGAACTGATTATTTTTCCCATATCCATACTAGAACTCAGTATTCTTCCCATATCCATACTACAACTTAGTATTTTTCCCATATGCATATAACTCATTATTTAGCATATCAATATAACTAATTTTTTTCCATATCCATACTAGAACTTATTATTTCTTTAATATCCATATAACTCAATATTTTTTTATATCCATACTAGAACTTATTATTTTTCCCATATCCATACTAGAACTTATAAATTTTCCCATATTCATATAACTAATTTTTTTCATATCCATACTAGAACATTAAATTTTTTGCCATATCTATATAACTCATTTTATTCCATATCCATACTAGAACTTATTATTTCTTTAATATCCATATAACTCAATATTTTTTCATATCCATACTAGAACTTATCATTTTTCCCATATTCATATAACTCATTTTTCCATATCCATACTAGAACTCTGTATTCTTTTCCATATCCATATAACTCATTTTTTTTTTCATATCCATACTAGAACTTATTATTTTTCCCATATCCACATAACTCATTTTTTTCATATCCATACTAGAACTTGTTATTTTTCCCATATCCATATAACTCATTTTTTTTCATATCCATACTAGAACTTAATATTATTTTCATATCCATATAACTCATGTTTGGACTTGGAATATTTTTATACACGTCACTAATAGGATGACGATTCAGTTGGCTACCTTAAGAGGTACATATACTTGCATATGTCTCTTACTTGTATGTTCGGACTTAGAATATTTTTATACACGTCACTAATAGGATGACGATTCAGTTGGCTACCTTAAGAGGTACATATACTTGCATATGTCTCTTACTTGTATGTTCGGACTTAGAATATTTTTATACACGTCACTAATAGGATGACGATTCAGTTGGCTACCTTAAGAGGTACATATACTTGCATATGTCTCTTATTTGCATGTTCGGACTTAGAATATTTTTATACGCGTCACTAATAGGATGACGATTCAGTTGGCTACCTTAAGAGGTACATATACTTGCATATGTCTCTTACTTGTATGTTCGGACTTAGAATATTTTTATACACGTCACTAATAGGATGACGATTCAGTTGGCTACCTTAAGAGGTACATATACTTGCATATGTCTCTTACTTGTATGTTCGGACTTAGAATATTTTTATACACGTCACTAATAGGATGACGATTCAGTTGGCTACCTTAAGAGGTACATATACTTGCATATGTCTCTTACTTGTATGTTCGGACTTAGAATATTTGTATACACGTCACTAATAGGATGACGATTCAGTTGGCTACCTTAAGAAGTACATATACTTGCATATGTCTCTTATTTGCATGTTCGGACTTAGAATATTTTTATACGCGTCACTAATAGGATGACGATACATATGGCTACCATTGTTAAATATATTTAAATAAAATTTATTTAAATATAATTATTATTTTATATATATATATTTTATATATATATATATTCTGACTTAAAAAAGCCAAACAAAATAAACACAATTAAATTTATGTTTATTATCGAATCATCAAGCAAAGGATAAGCTTCAGTGGATCGCAGTATGGCAGCTGCTCAACCACTTACAACACCTTGCCTGTTACAAAAGTCGTTTACAATTGATTCTAGGCTTTGTCATTGTATTAAATAATGCTTTTATATGTAACTAGCGCGGCATCAGGTGATCGAAGATCCTCCCAATTTACTATGTTACAA
The DNA here is from genome assembly GCF_030179915.1 of Drosophila takahashii. NCBI lineage: Eukaryota > Metazoa > Arthropoda > Insecta > Diptera > Drosophilidae > Drosophila > Drosophila takahashii. The sequence goes on from NW_027221681.1 coordinate 19,304, forward strand.
ATTACATTGGCATCACATCCATTGTCGTTTATAAAGTAAATTATAAACTTTAAATGGTTTAGAAGCCATACAATGCAAATTGCCCCTTATTTATCATTGCAGTCCAGCACGGATACGACCTTAGAGGCGTTCAGGCATAATCCAACGGACGTAGCGTCATACCACTGTTCGCTCGAACAAGTATTGTGCCATTGGTCCGTACCTGCGGTTCCTCTCGTACTACGCAGGAATGCTGTCGCAACAACGTTTTGTCATTAGTAGGGTAAAACTAACCTGTCTCACGACGGTCTAAACCCAGCTCACGTTCCCTTGCATGGGTGAACAATCCAACGCTTGGTGAATTTTGCTTCACAATGATAGGAAGAGCCGACATCGAAGGATCAAAAAGCGACGTCGCTATGAACGCTTGGCCGCCACAAGCCAGTTATCCCTATGGTAACTTTTCTGACACCTCTTGTTAAAAACTCTTTAAACCAAAAGGATCGATAGGCCGAGCTTTTGCTGTCCCTGTGTGTACTGAACACCGAGATCAAGTCAGCATTTGCCCTTTTGCTCTATGTGTGGTTTCTGTCCGCACTGAGCTGGCCTTGGGACACCTCCGTTATTATTTGAGAGATGTACCGCCCCAGTCAAACTCCCTACCTGGCAATGTCCTTGAATTGGATCATACCTGAGTAATTGGAGTTATACCAAATTTTCAAATCAAAAATACATAAATGCACCGTTTTATTAAAGAATTTGTTTGCGATTATATAACAAACTCGTGATACTTTGATCAAGAAGCTTGCATCAAAACCCAATACCATAAGATATAATAAATATATCCGTATAATGGCTAGGAAATGATACACGTTCCATTTAATCAAGTAAGTAAGGAAACAATAAGAGTAGTGGTATTTCATTGACGATACCAAACCGAAGTCTAATATCTCCCACTTATTCTACACCTCTTATGTCTCCTTACACTGCCAGATTAGAGTCAAGCTCAAAAGGGTCTTCTTTCCCCGCTAATTATTCCAAGCCCGTTCCCTTGGCTGTGGTTTCGCTAGATAGTAGATAGGGACAGTAGGAATCTCGTTAATCCATTCATGCGCGTCACTAATTAGATGACGAGGCATTTGGCTACCTTAAGAGAGTCATAGTTACTCCCGCCGTTGACCCGCGCTTACTTGAATTTCTTCACTTTGACATTCAGAGCACTGGGCAGAAATCACATTGTGTCAACACCCGCTAGGGCCATCACAATGCTTTGTTTTAATTAGACAGTCGGATTCCCCAAGTCCGTGCCAGTTCTGAATTGATTGTTAATTGATAATCGTTATAATTAATAAGAACTAATTGGTTTGACCCAATTAGTATTCTTAAAAATTTTAGCAAGAAAGTTCCACAATTGGCTACGTAACTAACTATCCGGGGAACAAGTAACTAACATAAATGCTAGAAACTCTATTTACCCAGAACGAGCACATAAACCATGTTATTGTTTCCCAATCAAGCCCGACTATCTCAATCTTCAGAGCCAATCCTTATCCCGAAGTTACGGATCTAATTTGCCGACTTCCCTTACCTACATTATTCTATCGACTAGAGACTCTTCACCTTGGAGACCAGCTGCGGATATTGGTACGGCCTGTTGAGAAGTTTGCGTGTCCCCACCATAAATTTTCAAGGTCCGAGGAGAAAATATCGACACAACAGTATATGTCATGCTCTTCTAGCCCATCTACCATATCTCTCTGCGAAAGACTTCCATGGTAGTACGGCTATAAAACAGAAAAGAAAACTCTTCCGATATCTCTCGACGGCTTCTTTATGGTCGTTCCTGTTGCCAGGATGAGCACGAGGCCCATATTTAATAACAAACGGATACTCAACAGGTTACGGAATTGGAACCGTATTCCCTTTCGTTCAAAATTATTCAAGTATATTATATTAGCTTGATTTGTATATATTGCGTTTTTGGTTTTACTTGAAAATTTTCGGCTTTCGCCTTGAACTTAGGACCGACTAACTCGTGATCAACCACTGTTCACACGAAACCCTTCTCCACTTCAGTCCTCCAAGGTCTCATTCGATTATTTGCTACTACCACCAAGATCTGTACCAATGGCAGCTCCATGCAGGCTTACGCCAAACACTTCTACGCATACCATTGTACCTTCCTACTCACTAAAGTTTCAAAATTTATATCACAAGTAATATAAATCATCTACTTTAGCGGTAATGTATAGGTATACAACTTAAGCGCCATCCATTTTAAGGGCTAGTTGCTTCGGCAGGTGAGTTGTTACACACTCCTTAGCGGATTTCGACTTCCATGATCACCGTCCTGCTGTTTTAAGCAACCAACGCCTTTCATGGTATCTGCATGAGTTGTTAATTTGGGCACCGTAACATTACGTTTGGTTCATCCCACAGCGCCAGTTCTGCTTACCAAAAGTGGCCCACTGGGCACATTATATCATAACCTTAAACTTCATATCAAGAAAGTTAAGGTTCTTACCCATTTAAAGTTTGAGAATAGGTTAAGATCGTTTCGACCCTAAGGCCTCTAATCATTCGCTTTACCAGATAAGATTATTTTATATAATATTAAAATGCACCAGCTATCCTGAGGGAAACTTCGGAAGGAACCAGCTACTAGATGGTTCGATTGGTCTTTCGCCCCTATACTCAATTCTGACAATCGATTTGCACGTCAGAACTGTTTCGGTCTTCCATCAGGGTTTCCCCTGACTTCAACCTGATCAAGTATAGTTCACCATCTTTCGGGTCACAGCATATATGCTCAAGGTACGTTCCAGTTAGAGGCATAAATAATATAAATATCATTATACATAACTATATAGAACGCCCCGGGATTGTGTTAATTAGCTATAAATAGTTAAAAAACTAATCCCATTATTAGTCAAGTTAATTACGCTATTAGGTTTATATCCCAATAACTTGCACATATGTTAGACTCCTTGGTCCGTGTTTCAAGACGGGTCCCGAAGGTATCCTGAATCTTTCGCATTGTTAATCCTACAAGTGCATATAATAAACACAAAAATCAATGATAATCATGCCATTATATAATTCCGAAAAATTAACGCACTGTATTCATATAAATCTATCAGCACTTTATCAAATTAATAACATTTATTCTGTGTTAAAATGCAAGCAATTTAATTTGAATAAACTATAAGTTATATTTTATGATAAATTTGGTATGCTAATAGATTACAATGTCCTTATATGGAAAAAATGCACACTATTATCATAATATTGTTTAAATATTACAATTTTAATGATGAATTTTCCATAACGGATATTCAGGTTCATCGGGCTTAACCTCTAAGCAGTTTCACGTACTGTTTAACTCTCTATTCAGAGTTCTTTTCAACTTTCCCTCACGGTACTTGTTTACTATCGGTCTCATGGTTATATTTAGTTTTAGATGGAGTTTACCACCCACTTAGTGCTGCACTATCAAGCAACACGACTCTTTGGAAACATCATCTAGTAATCATTAACGTTATACGGGCCTGGCACCCTCTATGGGTAAATGGCCTCATTTAAGAAGGACTTAAATCGTTAATTTCTCATACTAGAATATTGACGCTCCATACACTGCATCTCACATTTGCCATATAGACAAAGTGACTTAGTGCTGAACTGATTTCTTTTCGCTCGCCGCTACTAAGAAAATCCTTGTTAGTTTCTTTTCCTCCCCTAATTAATATGCTTAAATTCAGGGGGTAGTCCCATATGAGTTGAGGTTGTATATAACTTTTATTTGCAATTAATTCTTTATATATAATGATAAAACATTTTATTAAATTCGTTTAAAGCTGACGTATATATATATTAATGGCATTTATTTGTAACGAATTAACGAAGAATAATAATATTGTCAACGTTTTTCATATTTCAAATCATTAATAAGAGACAATTCTAGATAATATTTTATGCTAGACATTTCTCAGTATTATTTGATTGAAAAAGAAAATATTCCTCTTCGTTTTTCTCAAAGTTTAATTACTATTGTGAGATAATGTTTTTCATATATTTGTTAATATTATGAATAAAATAATTAAATTATTTTTATCCAATAATATACCATATGCTTATAAAATTTTATTATAAAATTTGTATAAACAACTTAATTAGCATAGTCTTACAACCCTCAACCATATGTAGTCCAAGCAGCACTATAAAATTAATTAAAGTACATAACAGCATGGACTGCGATATGCGTTCAAAATGTCGATGTTCATGTGTCCTGCAGTTCACACGATGACGCACAGTTTGCTGCGTTCTTCATCGACCCATGAGCCGAGTGATCCACCGCTTAGAGTTTTATAATATTGGTTTTAAATTTGGTCAAATATGTTTTTATTGAAAGAAATTAAAAATACACCATTTTACTGGCATATATCAATTCCTTCAATAAATGTATTTATATACCTAAAATAAATGCTGCGAAATGTCTTAGTTTTATATAAACAATATATATCAAAGTATTATTTGTAATGGCATTTGTTTGTTAATATATATTGATAATTTTATATAAAACATTAACCTGAAACCAGGTACAACATTGTATATTTTAGGTTGTTGCATTATCCAATGTATGATCATCATCAAATTAGTTGGCCAATACATCTCGCAACGCGTGTATATTATGGTCCATATACACACAAAAGTTTATAATAAATATATAAAATATATTTTATTATATTAATAATTCGATTTGCTTGTTCGAATTTTATGTTTGTTTCTATTTAATTTATTTGTAATAATATTATATTATTACAATATTTCGATTTGCTTGTTCGAAATTTATTTGATCTTTTACTTTTAAGATCATATTTTTGGTATAATTATTATTATAATTATTATGTATATATATATATATATTGGTAATTTGTATTAAATTTGTATTAACAAATTTTTTTATTAACGGTAAGGATATTATACAATAATGATCCTTCCGCAGGTTCACCTACGGAAACCTTGTTACGACTTTTACTTCCTCTAAATAATCAAGTTCGGTCAACTTTTGCGAAACAACCGTAACACACAAGGCGTCACAGTGATCACGTCCGGAGACCTCACTAAATAATTCAATCGGTAGTAGCGACGGGCGGTGTGTACAAAGGGCAGGGACGTAATCAATGCGAGTTAATGACTCACACTTACTGGGAATTCCAAGTTCATGTGAACAGTTTCAGTTCACAATCCCAAGCATGAAAGTGGTTCAGCGGTTTACCCGGACCTCTCGGTCTAGGAAATACACGTTGATACTTTCATTGTAGCGCGCGTGCAGCCCAGGACATCTAAGGGCATCACAGACCTGTTATTGCTCAATCTCATTATTGCTAGACGCAATTTGTCCATTTAAGAAGCTAGTGTCCTTATAATGGGACAAACCAACAGGTACGGCTCCACTTATATAAACACATTCAAACACAATAAACATTTTACTGCCACCATGAATGAAGGCTATATAAGCTTCAACACCATAATCCTGAAGATATCTATTTAATATATTTGAGTCTCGTTCGTTATCGGAATTAACCAGACAAATCACTCCACGAACTAAGAACGGCCATGCACCACCACCCATAGATTCGAGAAAGAGCTATCAATCTGTCTTACACACTTATGTTCGGACCTGGTAAGTTTTCCCGTGTTGAGTCAAATTAAGCCGCAGGCTCCACTCCTGGTGGTGCCCTTCCGTCAATTCCTTTAAGTTTCAGCTTTGCAACCATACTTCCCCCGGAGCCCAAAAGCTTTGGTTTCCCGGGAAGCGACTGAGAGAGCCATAAAAGTAGCTACACCCAATTGCTAGCTGGCATCGTTTATGGTTAGAACTAGGGCGGTATCTGATCGCCTTCGAACCTCTAACTTTCGTTCTTGATTAATGAAAACATCTTTGGCAAATGCTTTCGCTTAAGTTAGTCTTACGACGGTCCAAGAATTTCACCTCTCGCGTCGTAATACTAATGCCCCCAAACTGCTTCTATTAATCATTACCTCTTGATCTGAAAACCAATGAAAGCAGAACAGAGGTCTTATTTCATTATCCCATGCACAGAATATTCAGGCATTTGAAGCCTGCTTTAAGCACTCTAATTTGTTCAAAGTAATTGTACCGGCCCACAATAACACTCGTTTAAGAGCACTAATGCAGGTTTTTAAATAGGAGGAACATATGAAAAAATACAAGTATTTAAACACATATAAGAACTCCACCGGTAATACGCTTACATACATAAAGGTATAGTACTAACCACAATTGTAAGTTGTACTACCCGTATGAAGCACAAGTTCAACTACGAACGTTTTAACCGCAACAACTTTAATATACGCTATTGGAGCTGGAATTACCGCGGCTGCTGGCACCAGACTTGCCCTCCAATTGGTCCTTGTTAAAGGATTTAAAGTGTACTCATTCCAATTACAGGGCCTCGGATATGAGTCCTGTATTGTTATTTTTCGTCACTACCTCCCCGAGCTGGGAGTGGGTAATTTACGCGCCTGCTGCCTTCCTTAGATGTGGTAGCCGTTTCTCAGGCTCCCTCTCCGGAATCGAACCCTGATTCCCCGTTACCCGTTGCAACCATGGTAGTCCTAGATACTACCATCAAAAGTTGATAGGGCAGACATTTGAAAGATCTGTCGTCGGTACAAGACCATACGATCTGCATGTTATCTAGAGTTCAACCAATATAACGATCTTGCGATCGCTTGGTTTTAGCCTAATAAAAGCACATGTCCCATAAGGTTCATGTTTTAATTGCATGTATTAGCTCTAGAATTACCACAGTTATCCAAGTAACTGTTAACGATCTAAGGAACCATAACTGATATAATGAGCCTTTTGCGGTTTCACTTTTAATTCGTGTGTACTTAGACATGCATGGCTTAATCTTTGAGACAAGCATATAACTACTGGCAGGATCAACCAGAATAATGTTTTCGTTCATATTTCATTCATATTTTTTGAATAGAAATTAGTAATATAAATATAATAGATTTTATTTCCATTTTATATGTTCGGTTTTTCTTAAATATTGATTTTAATTCAATATTTTTTTTTTGCTTTGTGAAATAATTCTATTTTAATTCGAATACGGCCATTTTTATATGGCATTCGTATACGTTCTTTAATTTTTACTTGTTTCGCCACTAATATAACAAGTTTATAATTGATGTTAAAGAAAAAGTACAACTTTTTTATAACACAATTTTCAATATATATTGTTCTTTCTATAAGTTTTTATTATATTATATATACATATTTCATTCTAAAATATCATTTTTGTTCAACATACATAATTATTGTATCCACACATGTACAATTTTTGTTTAACCAATATAAATATTGAGTTAAATCATTTGCATTTTGATGATAAATTTAAAATTTATCTTTTCCATATAACTCTCTGGTAATATATGATATAAAACCGAGCGCATATGAAATTATTTTGATCACTAATATTGCAATTATATTTTATTATAATGCTTTTTGTAAACACATTGTACCGGCAAGCGATACTCTGTGCCCAAACGACAGGGGATATAATAATTTAATATAAATTATCATATATACCTGCCACCAAAGATTAACGATAAAAGTCGGAAACAATTTGTTATTCTATATATAATAGAAACTTGACCTCTGTTTCACCTTATTATCATGGGTTTATAATATTAACCGCGTAGCCAAGTCTTAATTTCATTTAAGAAACAAATTTATACGGATAATATTTTGATTTTAATATATGTTGTTCTATTGATAACAAAAGTATATATTATAATATATTTTGTTCAATAGTAGATGGACTACTTACTGTACCATCCTTATTTTTTATTATTATTGATATACATTATATTGACAACAGCATATGATATTCATATGGTTTGTTCAATAATTAATTGGTGGACAACCACTGACCATCCTATAGTAGTTTTTGGCCACGACGTCTAAATATCGAAATTATTTAATTCCGTTTGCCACCCATACGATAGATATTAACTATCTATAATAATAATGTGTACGCATAAAATATTATATGTATATATATAGACCAACAGACAAGCACTTCACCCTATAGTAGTTTTTGGCCACGACGTCTATATATCGGGCATATTTAATTCTCTTTGCCACCCAACCAAAGATATTCACTTTTTTATATAAAGTATTATTTGATCATATTAATATAACCAATTATTTCTGCCATATTCATATAATTTCTTTATGAATTATTTTTTGGTCATATCCATATAATCTATATGCCGTATCCATATAATGAATACGGCATATCCATACAACTAGCCATATTTGTATGTCAATGTATATTTTATTATACATTTTTTTTCCTTATACATATAATATGGTATTTCCATATCGCTATAATTGAATTATATGTATAAGATATCATTTATATATAGCATTGCCAAAATAATATGATAAACATAAATTTTGAACAATACGGCCGGTCGGCGAGCACTGCCTCCCTATATATGTTTTTGGCCACGACGTCTAAATATTGGGTATTTTTCGTACTGCGGCCCCGGTGTATGTAAATTGGGCATATTTCGTACTGATGCCAACATATCTATATGACTCATTATTTTCTTCCATATCAATATAACTTCTTTTATTTCCATATTCAAGTAATTTCTTTATTTGCCATATCAATATAAAATATTTTTTGGTCATATTTATATAATCTATATGCCGTATCCATATAATGAATACGGCATATCCATACAACTAGCCATATTTGTATGTCAATGTATATTTTATTATACATTTTTTTTCTTTATACATATAATATGGTATTTCCATATCGCTATAATTGAATTATATGTATAAGATATCATTTATATATAGCATTGCCAAAATAATATGATAAACATAAATTTTGAACAATACGGCCGGTCGGCGAGCACTGCCTCCCTATATATGTTTTTGGCCACGACGTCTAAATATTGGGTATTTTTCGTACTGCGGCCCCGGTGTATGTAAATTGGGCATATTTCGTACTGATGCCAACATATCTATATGACTCATTATTTTCTTCCATATCAATATAACTTCTTTTATTTCCATATTCAAGTAATTTCTTTATTTGCCATATCAATATAAAATATTTTTTGGTCATATTTATATAATCTATATGCCGTATCCATATAATGAATACGGCATATCCATACAACTAGCCATATTTGTATGTCAATGTATATTTTATTATACATTTTTTTTCTTTATACATATAATATGGTATTTCCATATCGCTATAATTGAATTATATGTATAAGATATCATTTATATATAGCATTGCCAAAATAATATGATAAACATAAATTTTGAACAATACGGCCGGTCGGCGAGCACTGCCTCCCTATATATGTTTTTGGCCACGACGTCTAAATATTGGGTATTTTTCGTACTGCGGCCCCGGTGTATGTAAATTGGGCATATTTCGTACTGATGCCAACATATCTATATGACTCATTATTTTCTTCCATATCAATATAACTTCTTTTATTTCCATATTCAAGTAATTTCTTTATTTGCCATATCAATATAAAATATTTTTTGGTCATATTTATATAATCTATATGCCGTATCCATATAATGAATACGGCATATCCATACAACTAGCCATATTTGTATGTCAATGTATATTTTATTATACATTTTTTTTCTTTATACATATAATATGGTATTTCCATATCGCTATAATTGAATTATATGTATAAGATATCATTTATATATAGCATTGCCAAAATAATATGATAAACATAAATTTTGAACAATACGGCCGGTCGGCGAGCACTGCCTCCCTATATATGTTTTTGGCCACGACGTCTAAATATTGGGTATTTTTCGTACTGCGGCCCCGGTGTATGTAAATTGGGCATATTTCGTACTGATGCCAACATATCTATATGACTCATTATTTTCTTCCATATCAATATAACTTCTTTTATTTCCATATTCAAGTAATTTCTTTATTTGCCATATCAATATAAAATATTTTTTGGTCATATTTATATAATATATATGCCGTATCCATATAATGAATACGGCATATCCATACAACTAGCCATATTTGTATGTCAATGTATATTTTATTATACATTTTTTTTCTTTATACATATAATATGGTATTTCCATATCGCTATAATTGAATTATATGTATAAGATATCATTTATATATAGCATTGCCAAAATAATATGAAAAACATAAATTTTGAACAATACGGCCGGTCGGCGAGCACTGCCTCCCTATATATGTTTTTGGCCACGACGTCTAAATATTGGGTATTTATCGTACTGCGGCTCCGGTGTATGTAAATTGGGCATATTTCGTACTGATGCCACCATATCCATATAACTTATTTTTTGTTCTATATCTATATAATTATCCATATCCACACTAGAATTTAGTATTTATCCCATATCCATATAAATCATTATTTACCATATCAATATAAATAATATTTTTCCATATTCATACTAGAACTTATTATTTCTTTAATATTCATATAACTCAATATTTTTTCATATCCATACTAGAACTTATTCTTTTTCCCATATCCATACTAGAACTTATAAATTTTCCCATATTCATATAACTAATTTTTTTCATATCCATACTAGAACATTATATTTTTGCCATATCTCTACAACTCATTTTATTCCATATCCATACTAGAACTTATTATTTCTTAAATATCCATATAACTTAATATTTTTCCATATCCATACCAGAACTTTTTATTTTTCCCATATCCATAGAACTAATTTTTTTCATATCCATACTAGAACCTAATTTTCTTCCTATATCCATATAACTTATTATTTACTATTACAATATAATTAATTTTTTCCATATCCATACTAGAGCTTATTATCTCTTCAATATCCATAAAACTCAATATTTTTTCATATCCATACTAGAACTGATTATTTTTCCCATATCCATACTAGAACTCAGTATTCTTCCCATATCCATACTACAACTTAGTATTTTTCCCATATGCATATAACTCATTATTTAGCATATCAATATAACTAATTTTTTTCCATATCCATACTAGAACTTATTATTTCTTTAATATCCATATAACTCAATATTTTTTTATATCCATACTAGAACTTATTATTTTTCCCATATCCATACTAGAACTTATAAATTTTCCCATATTCATATAACTAATTTTTTTCATATCCATACTAGAACATTAAATTTTTTGCCATATCTATATAACTCATTTTATTCCATATCCATACTAGAACTTATTATTTCTTTAATATCCATATAACTCAATATTTTTTCATATCCATACTAGAACTTATCATTTTTCCCATATTCATATAACTCATTTTTCCATATCCATACTAGAACTCTGTATTCTTTTCCATATCCATATAACTCATTTTTTTTTCATATCCATACTAGAAATTATTATTTTTCCCATATCCACATAACTCATTTTTTTCATATCCATACTAGAACTTGTTATTTTTCCCATATCCATATAACTCATTTTTTTCATATCCATACTAGAACTTAATATTATTTTCATATCCATATAACTCATGTTTGGACTTGGAATATTTTTATACACGTCACTAATAGGATGACGATTCAATCATCTATTTTAAGAGGAACATTGACTTGCATATGTCTCTTACTTGCATGTTCGGACTTAGAATATTTTTATACACGTCACTAATAGGATGACGATTCAGTTGGCTACCTTAAGAGGTACATATACTTGCATATGTCTCTTACTTGTATGTTCGGACTTAGAATATTTTTATACACGTCACTAATAGGATGACGATTCAGTTGGCTACCTTAAGAGGTACATATACTTGCATATGTCTCTTATTTGCATGTTCGGACTTAGAATATTTTTATACGCGTCACTAATAGGATGACGATTCAGTTGGCTACCTTAAGAGGTACATATACTTGCATATGTCTCTTATTTGCATGTTCGGACTTAGAATATTTGTATACGCGTCACTAATAGGATGACGATTCAGTTGGCTACCTTAAGAGGTACATATACTTGCATATGTCTCTTACTTGTATGTTCGGACTTAGAATATTTGTATACACGTCACTAATAGGATGACGATTCAGTTGGCTACCTTAAGAAGTACATATACTTGCATATGTCTCTTATTTGCATGTTCGGACTTAGAATATTTTTATACGCGTCACTAATAGGATGACGATACATATGGCTACCATTGTTAAATATATTTAAATAAAATTTATTTAAATATAATTATTATTTTATATATATATATTTTATATATATATATATATATTCTGACTTAAAAAAGCCAAACAAAATAAACACAATTAAATTTATGTTTATTATCGAATCATCAAGCAAAGGATAAGCTTCAGTGGATCGCAGTATGGCAGCTGCTCAACCACTTACAACACCTTGCCTGTTACAAAAGTCGTTTACAATTGATTCTAGGCTTTGTCATTGTATTAAATAATGCTTTTATATGTAACTAGCGCGGCATCAGGTGATCGAAGATCCTCCCAATTTACTATGTTACAAATTACATTGGCATCACATCCATTGTCGTTTATAAAGTAAATTATAAACTTTAAATGGTTTAGAAGCCATACAATGCAAATTGCCCCTTATTTATCATTGCAGTCCAGCACGGATACGACCTTAGAGGCGTTCAGGCATAATCCAACGGACGTAGCGTCATACCACTGTTCGCTCGAACAAGTATTGTGCCATTGGTCCGTACCTGCGGTTCCTCTCGTACTACGCAGGAATGCTGTCGCAACAACGTTTTGTCATTAGTAGGGTAAAACTAACCTGTCTCACGACGGTCTAAACCCAGCTCACGTTCCCTTGCATGGGTGAACAATCCAACGCTTGGTGAATTTTGCTTCACAATGATAGGAAGAGCCGACATCGAAGGATCAAAAAGCGACGTCGCTATGAACGCTTGGCCGCCACAAGCCAGTTATCCCTATGGTAACTTTTCTGACACCTCTTGTTAAAAACTCTTTAAACCAAAAGGATCGATAGGCCGAGCTTTTGCTGTCCCTGTGTGTACTGAACACCGAGATCAAGTCAGCATTTGCCCTTTTGCTCTATGTGTGGTTTCTGTCCGCACTGAGCTGGCCTTGGGACACCTCCGTTATTATTTGAGAGATGTACCGCCCCAGTCAAACTCCCTACCTGGCAATGTCCTTGAATTGGATCATACCTGAGTAATTGGAGTTATACCAAATTTTCAAATCAAAAATACATAAATGCACCGTTTTATTAAAGAATTTGTTTGCGATTATATAACAAACTCGTGATACTTTGATCAAGAAGCTTGCATCAAAACCCAATACCATAAGATATAATAAATATATCCGTATAATGGCTAGGAAATGATACACGTTCCATTTAATCAAGTAAGTAAGGAAACAATAAGAGTAGTGGTATTTCATTGACGATACCAAACCGAAGTCTAATATCTCCCACTTATTCTACACCTCTTATGTCTCCTTACACTGCCAGATTAGAGTCAAGCTCAAAAGGGTCTTCTTTCCCCGCTAATTATTCCAAGCCCGTTCCCTTGGCTGTGGTTTCGCTAGATAGTAGATAGGGACAGTAGGAATCTCGTTAATCCATTCATGCGCGTCACTAATTAGATGACGAGGCATTTGGCTACCTTAAGAGAGTCATAGTTACTCCCGCCGTTGACCCGCGCTTACTTGAATTTCTTCACTTTGACATTCAGAGCACTGGGCAGAAATCACATTGTGTCAACACCCGCTAGGGCCATCACAATGCTTTGTTTTAATTAGACAGTCGGATTCCCCAAGTCCGTGCCAGTTCTGAATTGATTGTTAATTGATAATCGTTATAATTAATAAGAACTAATTGGTTTGACCCAATTAGTATTCTTAAAAATTTTAGCAAGAAAGTTCCACAATTGGCTACGTAACTAACTATCCGGGGAACAAGTAACTAACATAAATGCTAGAAACTCTATTTACCCAGAACGAGCACATAAACCATGTTATTGTTTCCCAATCAAGCCCGACTATCTCAATCTTCAGAGCCAATCCTTATCCCGAAGTTACGGATCTAATTTGCCGACTTCCCTTACCTACATTATTCTATCGACTAGAGACTCTTCACCTTGGAGACCAGCTGCGGATATTGGTACGGCCTGTTGAGAAGTTTGCGTGTCCCCACCATAAATTTTCAAGGTCCGAGGAGAAAATATCGACACAACAGTATATGTCATGCTCTTCTAGCCCATCTACCATATCTCTCTGCGAAAGACTTCCATGGTAGTACGGCTATAAAACAGAAAAGAAAACTCTTCCGATATCTCTCGACGGCTTCTTTATGGTCGTTCCTGTTGCCAGGATGAGCACGAGGCCCATATTTAATAACAAACGGATACTCAACAGGTTACGGAATTGGAACCGTATTCCCTTTCGTTCAAAATTATTCAAGTATATTATATTAGCTTGATTTGTATATATTGCGTTTTTGGTTTTACTTGAAAATTTTCGGCTTTCGCCTTGAACTTAGGACCGACTAACTCGTGATCAACCACTGTTCACACGAAACCCTTCTCCACTTCAGTCCTCCAAGGTCTCATTCGATTATTTGCTACTACCACCAAGATCTGTACCAATGGCAGCTCCATGCAGGCTTACGCCAAACACTTCTACGCATACCATTGTACCTTCCTACTCACTAAAGTTTCAAAATTTATATCACAAGTAATATAAATCATCTACTTTAGCGGTAATGTATAGGTATACAACTTAAGCGCCATCCATTTTAAGGGCTAGTTGCTTCGGCAGGTGAGTTGTTACACACTCCTTAGCGGATTTCGACTTCCATGATCACCGTCCTGCTGTTTTAAGCAACCAACGCCTTTCATGGTATCTGCATGAGTTGTTAATTTGGGCACCGTAACATTACGTTTGGTTCATCCCACAGCGCCAGTTCTGCTTACCAAAAGTGGCCCACTGGGCACATTATATCATAACCTTAAACTTCATATCAAGAAAGTTAAGGTTCTTACCCATTTAAAGTTTGAGAATAGGTTAAGATCGTTTCGACCCTAAGGCCTCTAATCATTCGCTTTACCAGATAAGATTATTTTATATAATATTAAAATGCACCAGCTATCCTGAGGGAAACTTCGGAAGGAACCAGCTACTAGATGGTTCGATTGGTCTTTCGCCCCTATACTCAATTCTGACAATCGATTTGCACGTCAGAACTGTTTCGGTCTTCCATCAGGGTTTCCCCTGACTTCAACCTGATCAAGTATAGTTCACCATCTTTCGGGTCACAGCATATATGCTCAAGGTACGTTCCAGTTAGAGGCATAAATAATATAAATATCATTATACATAACTATATAGAACGCCCCGGGATTGTGTTAATTAGCTATAAATAGTTAAAAAACTAATCCCATTATTAGTCAAGTTAATTACGCTATTAGGTTTATATCCCAATAACTTGCACATATGTTAGACTCCTTGGTCCGTGTTTCAAGACGGGTCCCGAAGGTATCCTGAATCTTTCGCATTGTTAATCCTACAAGTGCATATAATAAACACAAAAATCAATGATAATCATGCCATTATATAATTCCGAAAAATTAACGCACTGTATTCATATAAATCTATCAGCACTTTATCAAATTAATAACATTTATTCTGTGTTAAAATGCAAGCAATTTAATTTGAATAAACTATAAGTTATATTTTATGATAAATTTGGTATGCTAATAGATTACAATGTCCTTATATGGAAAAAATGCACACTATTATCATAATATTGTTTAAATATTACAATTTTAATGATGAATTTTCCATAACGGATATTCAGGTTCATCGGGCTTAACCTCTAAGCAGTTTCACGTACTGTTTAACTCTCTATTCAGAGTTCTTTTCAACTTTCCCTCACGGTACTTGTTTACTATCGGTCTCATGGTTATATTTAGTTTTAGATGGAGTTTACCACCCACTTAGTGCTGCACTATCAAGCAACACGACTCTTTGGAAACATCATCTAGTAATCATTAACGTTATACGGGCCTGGCACCCTCTATGGGTAAATGGCCTCATTTAAGAAGGACTTAAATCGTTAATTTCTCATACTAGAATATTGACGCTCCATACACTGCATCTCACATTTGCCATATAGACAAAGTGACTTAGTGCTGAACTGATTTCTTTTCGCTCGCCGCTACTAAGAAAATCCTTGTTAGTTTCTTTTCCTCCCCTAATTAATATGCTTAAATTCAGGGGGTAGTCCCATATGAGTTGAGGTTGTATATAACTTTTATTTGCAATTAATTCTTTATATATAATGATAAAACATTTTATTAAATTCGTTTAAAGCTGACGTATATATATATTAATGGCATTTATTTGTAACGAATTAACGAAGAATAATAATATTGTCAACGTTTTTCATATTTCAAATCATTAATAAGAGACAATTCTAGATAATATTTTATGCTAGACATTTCTCAGTATTATTTGATTGAAAAAGAAAATATTCCTCTTCGTTTTTCTCAAAGTTTAATTACTATTGTGAGATAATGTTTTTCATATATTTGTTAATATTATGAATAAAATAATTAAATTATTTTTATCCAATAATATACCATATGCTTATAAAATTTTATTATAAAATTTGTATAAACAACTTAATTAGCATAGTCTTACAACCCTCAACCATATGTAGTCCAAGCAGCACTATAAAATTAATTAAAGTACATAACAGCATGGACTGCGATATGCGTTCAAAATGTCGATGTTCATGTGTCCTGCAGTTCACACGATGACGCACAGTTTGCTGCGTTCTTCATCGACCCATGAGCCGAGTGATCCACCGCTTAGAGTTTTATAATATTGGTTTTAAATTTGGTCAAATATGTTTTTATTGAAAGAAATTAAAAATACACCATTTTACTGGCATATATCAATTCCTTCAATAAATGTATTTATATACCTAAAATAAATGCTGCGAAATGTCTTAGTTTTATATAAACAATATATATCAAAGTATTATTTGTAATGGCATTTGTTTGTTAATATATATTGATAATTTTATATAAAACATTAACCTGAAACCAGGTACAACATTGTATATTTTAGGTTGTTGCATTATCCAATGTATGATCATCATCAAATTAGTTGGCCAATACATCTCGCAACGCGTGTATATTATGGTCCATATACACACAAAAGTTTATAATAAATATATAAAATATATTTTATTATATTAATAATTCGATTTGCTTGTTCGAATTTTATGTTTGTTTCTATTTAATTTATTTGTAATAATATTATATTATTACAATATTTCGATTTGCTTGTTCGAAATTTATTTGATCTTTTACTTTTAAGATCATATTTTTGGTATAATTATTATTATAATTATTATGTATATATATATATATATTGGTAATTTGTATTAAATTTGTATTAACAAATTTTTTTATTAACGGTAAGGATATTATACAATAATGATCCTTCCGCAGGTTCACCTACGGAAACCTTGTTACGACTTTTACTTCCTCTAAATAATCAAGTTCGGTCAACTTTTGCGAAACAACCGTAACACACAAGGCGTCACAGTGATCACGTCCGGAGACCTCACTAAATAATTCAATCGGTAGTAGCGACGGGCGGTGTGTACAAAGGGCAGGGACGTAATCAATGCGAGTTAATGACTCACACTTACTGGGAATTCCAAGTTCATGTGAACAGTTTCAGTTCACAATCCCAAGCATGAAAGTGGTTCAGCGGTTTACCCGGACCTCTCGGTCTAGGAAATACACGTTGATACTTTCATTGTAGCGCGCGTGCAGCCCAGGACATCTAAGGGCATCACAGACCTGTTATTGCTCAATCTCATTATTGCTAGACGCAATTTGTCCATTTAAGAAGCTAGTGTCCTTATAATGGGACAAACCAACAGGTACGGCTCCACTTATATAAACACATTCAAACACAATAAACATTTTACTGCCACCATGAATGAAGGCTATATAAGCTTCAACACCATAATCCTGAAGATATCTATTTAATATATTTGAGTCTCGTTCGTTATCGGAATTAACCAGACAAATCACTCCACGAACTAAGAACGGCCATGCACCACCACCCATAGATTCGAGAAAGAGCTATCAATCTGTCTTACACACTTATGTTCGGACCTGGTAAGTTTTCCCGTGTTGAGTCAAATTAAGCCGCAGGCTCCACTCCTGGTGGTGCCCTTCCGTCAATTCCTTTAAGTTTCAGCTTTGCAACCATACTTCCCCCGGAGCCCAAAAGCTTTGGTTTCCCGGGAAGCGACTGAGAGAGCCATAAAAGTAGCTACACCCAATTGCTAGCTGGCATCGTTTATGGTTAGAACTAGGGCGGTATCTGATCGCCTTCGAACCTCTAACTTTCGTTCTTGATTAATGAAAACATCTTTGGCAAATGCTTTCGCTTAAGTTAGTCTTACGACGGTCCAAGAATTTCACCTCTCGCGTCGTAATACTAATGCCCCCAAACTGCTTCTATTAATCATTACCTCTTGATCTGAAAACCAATGAAAGCAGAACAGAGGTCTTATTTCATTATCCCATGCACAGAATATTCAGGCATTTGAAGCCTGCTTTAAGCACTCTAATTTGTTCAAAGTAATTGTACCGGCCCACAATAACACTCGTTTAAGAGCACTAATGCAGGTTTTTAAATAGGAGGAACATATGAAAAAATACAAGTATTTAAACACATATAAGAACTCCACCGGTAATACGCTTACATACATAAAGGTATAGTACTAACCACAATTGTAAGTTGTACTACCCGTATGAAGCACAAGTTCAACTACGAACGTTTTAACCGCAACAACTTTAATATACGCTATTGGAGCTGGAATTACCGCGGCTGCTGGCACCAGACTTGCCCTCCAATTGGTCCTTGTTAAAGGATTTAAAGTGTACTCATTCCAATTACAGGGCCTCGGATATGAGTCCTGTATTGTTATTTTTCGTCACTACCTCCCCGAGCTGGGAGTGGGTAATTTACGCGCCTGCTGCCTTCCTTAGATGTGGTAGCCGTTTCTCAGGCTCCCTCTCCGGAATCGAACCCTGATTCCCCGTTACCCGTTGCAACCATGGTAGTCCTAGATACTACCATCAAAAGTTGATAGGGCAGACATTTGAAAGATCTGTCGTCGGTACAAGACCATACGATCTGCATGTTATCTAGAGTTCAACCAATATAACGATCTTGCGATCGCTTGGTTTTAGCCTAATAAAAGCACATGTCCCATAAGGTTCATGTTTTAATTGCATGTATTAGCTCTAGAATTACCACAGTTATCCAAGTAACTGTTAACGATCTAAGGAACCATAACTGATATAATGAGCCTTTTGCGGTTTCACTTTTAATTCGTGTGTACTTAGACATGCATGGCTTAATCTTTGAGACAAGCATATAACTACTGGCAGGATCAACCAGAATAATGTTTTCGTTCATATTTCATTCATATTTTTTGAATAGAAATTAGTAATATAAATATAATAGATTTTATTTCCATTTTATATGTTCGGTTTTTCTTAAATATTGATTTTAATTCAATATTTTTTTTTTGCTTTGTGAAATAATTCTATTTTAATTCGAATACGGCCATTTTTATATGGCATTCGTATACGTTCTTTAATTTTTACTTGTTTCGCCACTAATATAACAAGTTTATAATTGATGTTAAAGAAAAAGTACAACTTTTTTATAACACAATTTTCAATATATATTGTTCTTTCTATAAGTTTTTATTATATTATATATACATATTTCATTCTAAAATATCATTTTTGTTCAACATACATAATTATTGTATCCACACATGTACAATTTTTGTTTAACCAATATAAATATTGAGTTAAATCATTTGCATTTTGATGATAAATTTAAAATTTATCTTTTCCATATAACTCTCTGGTAATATATGATATAAAACCGAGCGCATATGAAATTATTTTGATCACTAATATTGCAATTATATTTTATTATAATGCTTTTTGTAAACACATTGTACCGGCAAGCGATACTCTGTGCCCAAACGACAGGGGATATAATAATTTAATATAAATTATCATATATACCTGCCACCAAAGATTAACGATAAAAGTCGGAAACAATTTGTTATTCTATATATAATAGAAACTTGACCTCTGTTTCACCTTATTATCATGGGTTTATAATATTAACCGCGTAGCCAAGTCTTAATTTCATTTAAGAAACAAATTTATACGGATAATATTTTGATTTTAATATATGTTGTTCTATTGATAACAAAAGTATATATTATAATATATTTTGTTCAATAGTAGATGGACTACTTACTGTACCATCCTTATTTTTTATTATTATTGATATACATTATATTGACAACAGCATATGATATTCATATGGTTTGTTCAATAATTAATTGGTGGACAACCACTGACCATCCTATAGTAGTTTTTGGCCACGACGTCTAAATATCGAAATTATTTAATTCCGTTTGCCACCCATACGATAGATATTAACTATCTATAATAATAATGTGTACGCATAAAATATTATATGTATATATATAGACCAACAGACAAGCACTTCACCCTATAGTAGTTTTTGGCCACGACGTCTATATATCGGGCATATTTAATTCTCTTTGCCACCCAACCAAAGATATTCACTTTTTTATATAAAGTATTATTTGATCATATTAATATAACCAATTATTTCTGCCATATTCATATAATTTCTTTATGAATTATTTTTTGGTCATATCCATATAATCTATATGCCGTATCCATATAATGAATACGGCATATCCATACAACTAGCCATATTTGTATGTCAATGTATATTTTATTATACATTTTTTTTCTTTATACATATAATATGGTATTTCCATATCGCTATAATTGAATTATATGTATAAGATATCATTTATATATAGCATTGCCAAAATAATATGATAAACATAAATTTTGAACAATACGGCCGGTCGGCGAGCACTGCCTCCCTATATATGTTTTTGGCCACGACGTCTAAATATTGGGTATTTTTCGTACTGCGGCCCCGGTGTATGTAAATTGGGCATATTTCGTACTGATGCCAACATATCTATATGACTCATTATTTTCTTCCATATCAATATAACTTCTTTTATTTCCATATTCAAGTAATTTCTTTATTTGCCATATCAATATAAAATATTTTTTGGTCATATTTATATAATCTATATGCCGTATCCATATAATGAATACGGCATATCCATACAACTAGCCATATTTGTATGTCAATGTATATTTTATTATACATTTTTTTTCTTTATACATATAATATGGTATTTCCATATCGCTATAATTGAATTATATGTATAAGATATCATTTATATATAGCATTGCCAAAATAATATGATAAACATAAATTTTGAACAATACGGCCGGTCGGCGAGCACTGCCTCCCTATATATGTTTTTGGCCACGACGTCTAAATATTGGGTATTTTTCGTACTGCGGCCCCGGTGTATGTAAATTGGGCATATTTCGTACTGATGCCAACATATCTATATGACTCATTATTTTCTTCCATATCAATATAACTTCTTTTATTTCCATATTCAAGTAATTTCTTTATTTGCCATATCAATATAAAATATTTTTTGGTCATATTTATATAATCTATATGCCGTATCCATATAATGAATACGGCATATCCATACAACTAGCCATATTTGTATGTCAATGTATATTTTATTATACATTTTTTTTCTTTATACATATAATATGGTATTTCCATATCGCTATAATTGAATTATATGTATAAGATATCATTTATATATAGCATTGCCAAAATAATATGATAAACATAAATTTTGAACAATACGGCCGGTCGGCGAGCACTGCCTCCCTATATATGTTTTTGGCCACGACGTCTAAATATTGGGTATTTTTCGTACTGCGGCCCCGGTGTATGTAAATTGGGCATATTTCGTACTGATGCCAACATATCTATATGACTCATTATTTTCTTCCATATCAATATAACTTCTTTTATTTCCATATTCAAGTAATTTCTTTATTTGCCATATCAATATAAAATATTTTTTGGTCATATTTATATAATCTATATGCCGTATCCATATAATGAATACGGCATATCCATACAACTAGCCATATTTGTATGTCAATGTATATTTTATTATACATTTTTTTTCTTTATACATATAATATGGTATTTCCATATCGCTATAATTGAATTATATGTATAAGATATCATTTATATATAGCATTGCCAAAATAATATGATAAACATAAATTTTGAACAATACGGCCGGTCGGCGAGCACTGCCTCCCTATATATGTTTTTGGCCACGACGTCTAAATATTGGGTATTTTTCGTACTGCGGCCCCGGTGTATGTAAATTGGGCATATTTCGTACTGATGCCAACATATCTATATGACTCATTATTTTCTTCCATATCAATATAACTTCTTTTATTTCCATATTCAAGTAATTTCTTTATTTGCCATATCAATATAAAATATTTTTTGGTCATATTTATATAATCTATATGCCGTATCCATATAATGAATACGGCATATCCATACAACTAGCCATATTTGTATGTCAATGTATATTTTATTATACATTTTTTTTCTTTATACATATAATATGGTATTTCCATATCGCTATAATTGAATTATATGTATAAGATATCATTTATATATAGCATTGCCAAAATAATATGATAAACATAAATTTTGAACAATACGGCCGGTCGGCGAGCACTGCCTCCCTATATATGTTTTTGGCCACGACGTCTAAATATTGGGTATTTTTCGTACTGCGGCCCCGGTGTATGTAAATTGGGCATATTTCGTACTGATGCCAACATATCTATATGACTCATTATTTTCTTCCATATCAATATAACTTCTTTTATTTCCATATTCAAGTAATTTCTTTATTTGCCATATCAATATAAAATATTTTTTGGTCATATTTATATAATCTATATGCCGTATCCATATAATGAATACGGCATATCCATACAACTAGCCATATTTGTATGTCAATGTATATTTTATTATACATTTTTTTTCTTTATACATATAATATGGTATTTCCATATCGCTATAATTGAATTATATGTATAAGATATCATTTATATATAGCATTGCCAAAATAATATGATAAACATAAATTTTGAACAATACGGCCGGTCGGCGAGCACTGCCTCCCTATATATGTTTTTGGCCACGACGTCTAAATATTGGGTATTTTTCGTACTGCGGCCCCGGTGTATGTAAATTGGGCATATTTCGTACTGATGCCAACATATCTATATGACTCATTATTTTCTTCCATATCAATATAACTTCTTTTATTTCCATATTCAAGTAATTTCTTTATTTGCCATATCAATATAAAATATTTTTTGGTCATATTTATATAATCTATATGCCGTATCCATATAATGAATACGGCATATCCATACAACTAGCCATATTTGTATGTCAATGTATATTTTATTATACATTTTTTTTCTTTATACATATAATATGGTATTTCCATATCGCTATAATTGAATTATATGTATAAGATATCATTTATATATAGCATTGCCAAAATAATATGAAAAACATAAATTTTGAACAATACGGCCGGTCGGCGAGCACTGCCTCCCTATATATGTTTTTGGCCACGACGTCTAAATATTGGGTATTTATCGTACTGCGGCTCCGGTGTATGTAAATTGGGCATATTTCGTACTGATGCCACCATATCCATATAACTTATTTTTTGTTCTATATCTATATAATTATCCATATCCACACTAGAATTTAGTATTTATCCCATATCCATATAAATCATTATTTACCATATCAATATAAATAATATTTTTCCATATTCATACTAGAACTTATTATTTCTTTAATATTCATATAACTCAATATTTTTTCATATCCATACTAGAACTTATTCTTTTTCCCATATCCATACTAGAACTTATAAATTTTCCCATATTCATATAACTAATTTTTTTCATATCCATACTAGAACATTATATTTTTGCCATATCTCTACAACTCATTTTATTCCATATCCATACTAGAACTTATTATTTCTTAAATATCCATATAACTTAATATTTTTCCATATCCATACCAGAACTTTTTATTTTTCCCATATCCATAGAACTAATTTTTTTCATATCCATACTAGAACCTAATTTTCTTCCTATATCCATATAACTTATTATTTACTATTACAATATAATTAATTTTTTCCATATCCATACTAGAGCTTATTATCTCTTCAATATCCATAAAACTCAATATTTTTTCATATCCATACTAGAACTGATTATTTTTCCCATATCCATACTAGAACTCAGTATTCTTCCCATATCCATACTACAACTTAGTATTTTTCCCATATGCATATAACTCATTATTTAGCATATCAATATAACTAATTTTTTTCCATATCCATACTAGAACTTATTATTTCTTTAATATCCATATAACTCAATATTTTTTTATATCCATACTAGAACTTATTATTTTTCCCATATCCATACTAGAACTTATAAATTTTCCCATATTCATATAACTAATTTTTTTCATATCCATACTAGAACATTAAATTTTTTGCCATATCTATATAACTCATTTTATTCCATATCCATACTAGAACTTATTATTTCTTTAATATCCATATAACTCAATATTTTTTCATATCCATACTAGAACTTATCATTTTTCCCATATTCATATAACTCATTTTTCCATATCCATACTAGAACTCTGTATTCTTTTCCATATCCATATAACTCATTTTTTTTTCATATCCATACTAGAAATTATTATTTTTCCCATATCCACATAACTCATTTTTTTCATATCCATACTAGAACTTGTTATTTTTCCCATATCCATATAACTCATTTTTTTCATATCCATACTAGAACTTAATATTATTTTCATATCCATATAACTCATGTTTGGACTTGGAATATTTTTATACACGTCACTAATAGGATGACGATTCAATCATCTATTTTAAGAGGAACATTGACTTGCATATGTCTCTTACTTGCATGTTCGGACTTAGAATATTTTTATACACGTCACTAATAGGATGACGATTCAGTTGGCTACCTTAAGAGGTACATATACTTGCATATGTCTCTTACTTGTATGTTCGGACTTAGAATATTTTTATACACGTCACTAATAGGATGACGATTCAGTTGGCTACCTTAAGAGGTACATATACTTGCATATGTCTCTTATTTGCATGTTCGGACTTAGAATATTTTTATACGCGTCACTAATAGGATGACGATTCAGTTGGCTACCTTAAGAGGTACATATACTTGCATATGTCTCTTATTTGCATGTTCGGACTTAGAATATTTGTATACGCGTCACTAATAGGATGACGATTCAGTTGGCTACCTTAAGAGGTACATATACTTGCATATGTCTCTTACTTGTATGT
Organism: Drosophila takahashii; assembly: GCF_030179915.1. NCBI lineage: Eukaryota > Metazoa > Arthropoda > Insecta > Diptera > Drosophilidae > Drosophila > Drosophila takahashii. The sequence goes on from NW_027221681.1 coordinate 44,897, forward strand.
TCGGACTTAGAATATTTGTATACACGTCACTAATAGGATGACGATTCAGTTGGCTACCTTAAGAAGTACATATACTTGCATATGTCTCTTATTTGCATGTTCGGACTTAGAATATTTTTATACGCGTCACTAATAGGATGACGATACATATGGCTACCATTGTTAAATATATTTAAATAAAATTTATTTAAATATAATTATTATTTTATATATATATATTTTATATATATATATATATTCTGACTTAAAAAAGCCAAACAAAATAAACACAATTAAATTTATGTTTATTATCGAATCATCAAGCAAAGGATAAGCTTCAGTGGATCGCAGTATGGCAGCTGCTCAACCACTTACAACACCTTGCCTGTTACAAAAGTCGTTTACAATTGATTCTAGGCTTTGTCATTGTATTAAATAATGCTTTTATATGTAACTAGCGCGGCATCAGGTGATCGAAGATCCTCCCAATTTACTATGTTACAAATTACATTGGCATCACATCCATTGTCGTTTATAAAGTAAATTATAAACTTTAAATGGTTTAGAAGCCATACAATGCAAATTGCCCCTTATTTATCATTGCAGTCCAGCACGGATACGACCTTAGAGGCGTTCAGGCATAATCCAACGGACGTAGCGTCATACCACTGTTCGCTCGAACAAGTATTGTGCCATTGGTCCGTACCTGCGGTTCCTCTCGTACTACGCAGGAATGCTGTCGCAACAACGTTTTGTCATTAGTAGGGTAAAACTAACCTGTCTCACGACGGTCTAAACCCAGCTCACGTTCCCTTGCATGGGTGAACAATCCAACGCTTGGTGAATTTTGCTTCACAATGATAGGAAGAGCCGACATCGAAGGATCAAAAAGCGACGTCGCTATGAACGCTTGGCCGCCACAAGCCAGTTATCCCTATGGTAACTTTTCTGACACCTCTTGTTAAAAACTCTTTAAACCAAAAGGATCGATAGGCCGAGCTTTTGCTGTCCCTGTGTGTACTGAACACCGAGATCAAGTCAGCATTTGCCCTTTTGCTCTATGTGTGGTTTCTGTCCGCACTGAGCTGGCCTTGGGACACCTCCGTTATTATTTGAGAGATGTACCGCCCCAGTCAAACTCCCTACCTGGCAATGTCCTTGAATTGGATCATACCTGAGTAATTGGAGTTATACCAAATTTTCAAATCAAAAATACATAAATGCACCGTTTTATTAAAGAATTTGTTTGCGATTATATAACAAACTCGTGATACTTTGATCAAGAAGCTTGCATCAAAACCCAATACCATAAGATATAATAAATATATCCGTATAATGGCTAGGAAATGATACACGTTCCATTTAATCAAGTAAGTAAGGAAACAATAAGAGTAGTGGTATTTCATTGACGATACCAAACCGAAGTCTAATATCTCCCACTTATTCTACACCTCTTATGTCTCCTTACACTGCCAGATTAGAGTCAAGCTCAAAAGGGTCTTCTTTCCCCGCTAATTATTCCAAGCCCGTTCCCTTGGCTGTGGTTTCGCTAGATAGTAGATAGGGACAGTAGGAATCTCGTTAATCCATTCATGCGCGTCACTAATTAGATGACGAGGCATTTGGCTACCTTAAGAGAGTCATAGTTACTCCCGCCGTTGACCCGCGCTTACTTGAATTTCTTCACTTTGACATTCAGAGCACTGGGCAGAAATCACATTGTGTCAACACCCGCTAGGGCCATCACAATGCTTTGTTTTAATTAGACAGTCGGATTCCCCAAGTCCGTGCCAGTTCTGAATTGATTGTTAATTGATAATCGTTATAATTAATAAGAACTAATTGGTTTGACCCAATTAGTATTCTTAAAAATTTTAGCAAGAAAGTTCCACAATTGGCTACGTAACTAACTATCCGGGGAACAAGTAACTAACATAAATGCTAGAAACTCTATTTACCCAGAACGAGCACATAAACCATGTTATTGTTTCCCAATCAAGCCCGACTATCTCAATCTTCAGAGCCAATCCTTATCCCGAAGTTACGGATCTAATTTGCCGACTTCCCTTACCTACATTATTCTATCGACTAGAGACTCTTCACCTTGGAGACCAGCTGCGGATATTGGTACGGCCTGTTGAGAAGTTTGCGTGTCCCCACCATAAATTTTCAAGGTCCGAGGAGAAAATATCGACACAACAGTATATGTCATGCTCTTCTAGCCCATCTACCATATCTCTCTGCGAAAGACTTCCATGGTAGTACGGCTATAAAACAGAAAAGAAAACTCTTCCGATATCTCTCGACGGCTTCTTTATGGTCGTTCCTGTTGCCAGGATGAGCACGAGGCCCATATTTAATAACAAACGGATACTCAACAGGTTACGGAATTGGAACCGTATTCCCTTTCGTTCAAAATTATTCAAGTATATTATATTAGCTTGATTTGTATATATTGCGTTTTTGGTTTTACTTGAAAATTTTCGGCTTTCGCCTTGAACTTAGGACCGACTAACTCGTGATCAACCACTGTTCACACGAAACCCTTCTCCACTTCAGTCCTCCAAGGTCTCATTCGATTATTTGCTACTACCACCAAGATCTGTACCAATGGCAGCTCCATGCAGGCTTACGCCAAACACTTCTACGCATACCATTGTACCTTCCTACTCACTAAAGTTTCAAAATTTATATCACAAGTAATATAAATCATCTACTTTAGCGGTAATGTATAGGTATACAACTTAAGCGCCATCCATTTTAAGGGCTAGTTGCTTCGGCAGGTGAGTTGTTACACACTCCTTAGCGGATTTCGACTTCCATGATCACCGTCCTGCTGTTTTAAGCAACCAACGCCTTTCATGGTATCTGCATGAGTTGTTAATTTGGGCACCGTAACATTACGTTTGGTTCATCCCACAGCGCCAGTTCTGCTTACCAAAAGTGGCCCACTGGGCACATTATATCATAACCTTAAACTTCATATCAAGAAAGTTAAGGTTCTTACCCATTTAAAGTTTGAGAATAGGTTAAGATCGTTTCGACCCTAAGGCCTCTAATCATTCGCTTTACCAGATAAGATTATTTTATATAATATTAAAATGCACCAGCTATCCTGAGGGAAACTTCGGAAGGAACCAGCTACTAGATGGTTCGATTGGTCTTTCGCCCCTATACTCAATTCTGACAATCGATTTGCACGTCAGAACTGTTTCGGTCTTCCATCAGGGTTTCCCCTGACTTCAACCTGATCAAGTATAGTTCACCATCTTTCGGGTCACAGCATATATGCTCAAGGTACGTTCCAGTTAGAGGCATAAATAATATAAATATCATTATACATAACTATATAGAACGCCCCGGGATTGTGTTAATTAGCTATAAATAGTTAAAAAACTAATCCCATTATTAGTCAAGTTAATTACGCTATTAGGTTTATATCCCAATAACTTGCACATATGTTAGACTCCTTGGTCCGTGTTTCAAGACGGGTCCCGAAGGTATCCTGAATCTTTCGCATTGTTAATCCTACAAGTGCATATAATAAACACAAAAATCAATGATAATCATGCCATTATATAATTCCGAAAAATTAACGCACTGTATTCATATAAATCTATCAGCACTTTATCAAATTAATAACATTTATTCTGTGTTAAAATGCAAGCAATTTAATTTGAATAAACTATAAGTTATATTTTATGATAAATTTGGTATGCTAATAGATTACAATGTCCTTATATGGAAAAAATGCACACTATTATCATAATATTGTTTAAATATTACAATTTTAATGATGAATTTTCCATAACGGATATTCAGGTTCATCGGGCTTAACCTCTAAGCAGTTTCACGTACTGTTTAACTCTCTATTCAGAGTTCTTTTCAACTTTCCCTCACGGTACTTGTTTACTATCGGTCTCATGGTTATATTTAGTTTTAGATGGAGTTTACCACCCACTTAGTGCTGCACTATCAAGCAACACGACTCTTTGGAAACATCATCTAGTAATCATTAACGTTATACGGGCCTGGCACCCTCTATGGGTAAATGGCCTCATTTAAGAAGGACTTAAATCGTTAATTTCTCATACTAGAATATTGACGCTCCATACACTGCATCTCACATTTGCCATATAGACAAAGTGACTTAGTGCTGAACTGATTTCTTTTCGCTCGCCGCTACTAAGAAAATCCTTGTTAGTTTCTTTTCCTCCCCTAATTAATATGCTTAAATTCAGGGGGTAGTCCCATATGAGTTGAGGTTGTATATAACTTTTATTTGCAATTAATTCTTTATATATAATGATAAAACATTTTATTAAATTCGTTTAAAGCTGACGTATATATATATTAATGGCATTTATTTGTAACGAATTAACGAAGAATAATAATATTGTCAACGTTTTTCATATTTCAAATCATTAATAAGAGACAATTCTAGATAATATTTTATGCTAGACATTTCTCAGTATTATTTGATTGAAAAAGAAAATATTCCTCTTCGTTTTTCTCAAAGTTTAATTACTATTGTGAGATAATGTTTTTCATATATTTGTTAATATTATGAATAAAATAATTAAATTATTTTTATCCAATAATATACCATATGCTTATAAAATTTTATTATAAAATTTGTATAAACAACTTAATTAGCATAGTCTTACAACCCTCAACCATATGTAGTCCAAGCAGCACTATAAAATTAATTAAAGTACATAACAGCATGGACTGCGATATGCGTTCAAAATGTCGATGTTCATGTGTCCTGCAGTTCACACGATGACGCACAGTTTGCTGCGTTCTTCATCGACCCATGAGCCGAGTGATCCACCGCTTAGAGTTTTATAATATTGGTTTTAAATTTGGTCAAATATGTTTTTATTGAAAGAAATTAAAAATACACCATTTTACTGGCATATATCAATTCCTTCAATAAATGTATTTATATACCTAAAATAAATGCTGCGAAATGTCTTAGTTTTATATAAACAATATATATCAAAGTATTATTTGTAATGGCATTTGTTTGTTAATATATATTGATAATTTTATATAAAACATTAACCTGAAACCAGGTACAACATTGTATATTTTAGGTTGTTGCATTATCCAATGTATGATCATCATCAAATTAGTTGGCCAATACATCTCGCAACGCGTGTATATTATGGTCCATATACACACAAAAGTTTATAATAAATATATAAAATATATTTTATTATATTAATAATTCGATTTGCTTGTTCGAATTTTATGTTTGTTTCTATTTAATTTATTTGTAATAATATTATATTATTACAATATTTCGATTTGCTTGTTCGAAATTTATTTGATCTTTTACTTTTAAGATCATATTTTTGGTATAATTATTATTATAATTATTATGTATATATATATATATATTGGTAATTTGTATTAAATTTGTATTAACAAATTTTTTTATTAACGGTAAGGATATTATACAATAATGATCCTTCCGCAGGTTCACCTACGGAAACCTTGTTACGACTTTTACTTCCTCTAAATAATCAAGTTCGGTCAACTTTTGCGAAACAACCGTAACACACAAGGCGTCACAGTGATCACGTCCGGAGACCTCACTAAATAATTCAATCGGTAGTAGCGACGGGCGGTGTGTACAAAGGGCAGGGACGTAATCAATGCGAGTTAATGACTCACACTTACTGGGAATTCCAAGTTCATGTGAACAGTTTCAGTTCACAATCCCAAGCATGAAAGTGGTTCAGCGGTTTACCCGGACCTCTCGGTCTAGGAAATACACGTTGATACTTTCATTGTAGCGCGCGTGCAGCCCAGGACATCTAAGGGCATCACAGACCTGTTATTGCTCAATCTCATTATTGCTAGACGCAATTTGTCCATTTAAGAAGCTAGTGTCCTTATAATGGGACAAACCAACAGGTACGGCTCCACTTATATAAACACATTCAAACACAATAAACATTTTACTGCCACCATGAATGAAGGCTATATAAGCTTCAACACCATAATCCTGAAGATATCTATTTAATATATTTGAGTCTCGTTCGTTATCGGAATTAACCAGACAAATCACTCCACGAACTAAGAACGGCCATGCACCACCACCCATAGATTCGAGAAAGAGCTATCAATCTGTCTTACACACTTATGTTCGGACCTGGTAAGTTTTCCCGTGTTGAGTCAAATTAAGCCGCAGGCTCCACTCCTGGTGGTGCCCTTCCGTCAATTCCTTTAAGTTTCAGCTTTGCAACCATACTTCCCCCGGAGCCCAAAAGCTTTGGTTTCCCGGGAAGCGACTGAGAGAGCCATAAAAGTAGCTACACCCAATTGCTAGCTGGCATCGTTTATGGTTAGAACTAGGGCGGTATCTGATCGCCTTCGAACCTCTAACTTTCGTTCTTGATTAATGAAAACATCTTTGGCAAATGCTTTCGCTTAAGTTAGTCTTACGACGGTCCAAGAATTTCACCTCTCGCGTCGTAATACTAATGCCCCCAAACTGCTTCTATTAATCATTACCTCTTGATCTGAAAACCAATGAAAGCAGAACAGAGGTCTTATTTCATTATCCCATGCACAGAATATTCAGGCATTTGAAGCCTGCTTTAAGCACTCTAATTTGTTCAAAGTAATTGTACCGGCCCACAATAACACTCGTTTAAGAGCACTAATGCAGGTTTTTAAATAGGAGGAACATATGAAAAAATACAAGTATTTAAACACATATAAGAACTCCACCGGTAATACGCTTACATACATAAAGGTATAGTACTAACCACAATTGTAAGTTGTACTACCCGTATGAAGCACAAGTTCAACTACGAACGTTTTAACCGCAACAACTTTAATATACGCTATTGGAGCTGGAATTACCGCGGCTGCTGGCACCAGACTTGCCCTCCAATTGGTCCTTGTTAAAGGATTTAAAGTGTACTCATTCCAATTACAGGGCCTCGGATATGAGTCCTGTATTGTTATTTTTCGTCACTACCTCCCCGAGCTGGGAGTGGGTAATTTACGCGCCTGCTGCCTTCCTTAGATGTGGTAGCCGTTTCTCAGGCTCCCTCTCCGGAATCGAACCCTGATTCCCCGTTACCCGTTGCAACCATGGTAGTCCTATAGATACTACCATCAAAAGTTGATAGGGCAGACATTTGAAAGATCTGTCGTCGGTACAAGACCATACGATCTGCATGTTATCTAGAGTTCAACCAATATAACGATCTTGCGATCGCTTGGTTTTAGCCTAATAAAAGCACATGTCCCATAAGGTTCATGTTTTAATTGCATGTATTAGCTCTAGAATTACCACAGTTATCCAAGTAACTGTTAACGATCTAAGGAACCATAACTGATATAATGAGCCTTTTGCGGTTTCACTTTTAATTCGTGTGTACTTAGACATGCATGGCTTAATCTTTGAGACAAGCATATAACTACTGGCAGGATCAACCAGAATAATGTTTTCGTTCATATTTCATTCATATTTTTTGAATAGAAATTAGTAATATAAATATAATAGATTTTATTTCCATTTATATGTTCGGTTTTTCTTAAATATTGATTTTAATTCAATATTTTTTTTTGCTTTGTGAAATAATTCTATTTTAATTCGAATACGGCCATTTTTATATGGCATTCGTATACGTTCTTTAATTTTTACTTGTTTCGCCACTAATATAACAAGTTTATAATTGATGTTAAAGAAAAAGTACAACTTTTTTATAACACAATTTTCAATATATATTGTTCTTTCTATAAGTTTTTATTATATTATATATACATATTTCATTCTAAAATATCATTTTTGTTCAACATACATAATTATTGTATCCACACATGTACAATTTTTGTTTAACCAATATAAATATTGAGTTAAATCATTTGCATTTTGATGATAAATTTAAAATTTATCTTTTCCATATAACTCTCTGGTAATATATGATATAAAACCGAGCGCATATGAAATTATTTTGATCACTAATATTGCAATTATATTTTATTATAATGCTTTTTGTAAACACATTGTACCGGCAAGCGATACTCTGTGCCCAAACGACAGGGGATATAATAATTTAATATAAATTATCATATATACCTGCCACCAAAGATTAACGATAAAAGTCGGAAACAATTTGTTATTCTATATATAATAGAAACTTGACCTCTGTTTCACCTTATTATCATGGGTTTATAATATTAACCGCGTAGCCAAGTCTTAATTTCATTTAAGAAACAAATTTATACGGATAATATTTTGATTTTAATATATGTTGTTCTATTGATAACAAAAGTATATATTATAATATATTTTGTTCAATAGTAGATGGACTACTTACTGTACCATCCTTATTTTTTATTATTATTGATATACATTATATTGACAACAGCATATGATATTCATATGGTTTGTTCAATAATTAATTGGTGGACAACCACTGACCATCCTATAGTAGTTTTTGGCCACGACGTCTAAATATCGAAATTATTTAATTCCGTTTGCCACCCATACGATAGATATTAACTATCTATAATAATAATGTGTACGCATAAAATATTATATGTATATATATAGACCAACAGACAAGCACTTCACCCTATAGTAGTTTTTGGCCACGACGTCTATATATCGGGCATATTTAATTCTCTTTGCCACCCAACCAAAGATATTCACTTTTTTATATAAAGTATTATTTGATCATATTAATATAACCAATTATTTCTGCCATATTCATATAATTTCTTTATGAATTATTTTTTGGTCATATCCATATAATCTATATGCCGTATCCATATAATGAATACGGCATATCCATACAACTAGCCATATTTGTATGTCAATGTATATTTTATTATACATTTTTTTTCTTTATACATATAATATGGTATTTCCATATCGCTATAATTGAATTATATGTATAAGATATCATTTATATATAGCATTGCCAAAATAATATGATAAACATAAATTTTGAACAATACGGCCGGTCGGCGAGCACTGCCTCCCTATATATGTTTTTGGCCACGACGTCTAAATATTGGGTATTTTTCGTACTGCGGCCCCGGTGTATGTAAATTGGGCATATTTCGTACTGATGCCAACATATCTATATGACTCATTATTTTCTTCCATATCAATATAACTTCTTTTATTTCCATATTCAAGTAATTTCTTTATTTGCCATATCAATATAAAATATTTTTTGGACATATTTATATAATCTATATGCCGTATCCATATAATGAATACGGCATATCCATACAACTAGCCATATTTGTATGTCAATGTATATTTTATTATACATTTTTTTTCTTTATACATATAATATGGTATTTCCATATCGCTATAATTGAATTATATGTATAAGATATCATTTATATATAGCATTGCCAAAATAATATGATAAACATAAATTTTGAACAATACGGCCGGTCGGCGAGCACTGCCTCCCTATATATGTTTTTGGCCACGACGTCTAAATATTGGGTATTTTTCGTACTGCGGCCCCGGTGTATGTAAATTGGGCATATTTCGTACTGATGCCAACATATCTATATGACTCATTATTTTCTTCCATATCAATATAACTTCTTTTATTTCCATATTCAAGTAATTTCTTTATTTGCCATATCAATATAAAATATTTTTTGGTCATATTTATATAATCTATATGCCGTATCCATATAATGAATACGGCATATCCATACAACTAGCCATATTTGTATGTCAATGTATATTTTATTATACATTTTTTTTCTTTATACATATAATATGGTATTTCCATATCGCTATAATTGAATTATATGTATAAGATATCATTTATATATAGCATTGCCAAAATAATATGATAAACATAAATTTTGAACAATACGGCCGGTCGGCGAGCACTGCCTCCCTATATATGTTTTTGGCCACGACGTCTAAATATTGGGTATTTTTCGTACTGCGGCCCCGGTGTATGTAAATTGGGCATATTTCGTACTGATGCCAACATATCTATATGACTCATTATTTTCTTCCATATCAATATAACTTCTTTTATTTCCATATTCAAGTAATTTCTTTTATTTCCATATTCAAGTAATTTCTTTATTTGCCATATCAATATAAAATATTTTTTGGTCATATTTATATAATCTATATGCCGTATCCATATAATGAATACGGCATATCCATACAACTAGCCATATTTGTATGTCAATGTATATTTTATTATACATTTTTTTTCTTTATACATATAATATGGTATTTCCATATCGCTATAATTGAATTATATGTATAAGATATCATTTATATATAGCATTGCCAAAATAATATGATAAACATAAATTTTGAACAATACGGCCGGTCGGCGAGCACTGCCTCCCTATATATGTTTTTGGCCACGACGTCTAAATATTGGGTATTTTTCGTACTGCGGCCCCGGTGTATGTAAATTGGGCATATTTCGTACTGATGCCAACATATCTATATGACTCATTATTTTCTTCCATATCAATATAACTTCTTTTATTTCCATATTCAAGTAATTTCTTTATTTGCCATATCAATATAAAATATTTTTTGGTCATATTTATATAATCTATATGCCGTATCCATATAATGAATACGGCATATCCATACAACTAGCCATATTTGTATGTCAATGTATATTTTATTATACATTTTTTTTCTTTATACATATAATATGGTATTTCCATATCGCTATAATTGAATTATATGTATAAGATATCATTTATATATAGCATTGCCAAAATAATATGAAAAACATAAATTTTGAACAATACAACCGGTCGGCGAGCACTGCCTCCCTATATATGTTTTTGGCCACGACGTCTAAATATTGGGTATTTATCGTACTGCGGCTCCGGTGTATGTAAATTGGGCATATTTCGTACTGATGCCAACATATCTATATGACTCATTATTTTCTTCCATATCAATATAACTTCTTTTATTTCCATATTCAAGTAATTTCTTTATTTGCCATATCAATATAAAATATTTTTTGGTCATATTTATATAATCTATATGCCGTATCCATATAATGAATACGGCATATCCATACAACTAGCCATATTTGTATGTCAATGTATATTTTATTATACATTTTTTTTCTTTATACATATAATATGGTATTTCCATATCGCTATAATTGAATTATATGTATAAGATATCATTTATATATAGCATTGCCAAAATAATATGATAAACATAAATTTTGAACAATACGGCCGGTCGGCGAGCACTGCCTCCCTATATATGTTTTTGGCCACGACGTCTAAATATTGGGTATTTTTCGTACTGCGGCCCCGGTGTATGTAAATTGGGCATATTTCGTACTGATGCCAACATATCTATATGACTCATTATTTTCTTCCATATCAATATAACTTCTTTTATTTCCATATTCAAGTAATTTCTTTATTTGCCATATCAATATAAAATATTTTTTGGTCATATTTATATAATCTATATGCCGTATCCATATAATGAATACGGCATATCCATACAACTAGCCATATTTGTATGTCAATGTATATTTTATTATACATTTTTTTTCTTTATACATATAATATGGTATTTCCATATCGCTATAATTGAATTATATGTATAAGATATCATTTATATATAGCATTGCCAAAATAATATGATAAACATAAATTTTGAACAATACGGCCGGTCGGCGAGCACTGCCTCCCTATATATGTTTTTGGCCACGACGTCTAAATATTGGGTATTTTTCGTACTGCGGCCCCGGTGTATGTAAATTGGGCATATTTCGTACTGATGCCAACATATCTATATGACTCATTATTTTCTTCCATATCAATATAACTTCTTTTATTTCCATATTCAAGTAATTTCTTTATTTGCCATATCAATATAAAATATTTTTTGGTCATATTTATATAATCTATATGCCGTATCCATATAATGAATACGGCATATCCATACAACTAGCCATATTTGTATGTCAATGTATATTTTATTATACATTTTTTTTCTTTATACATATAATATGGTATTTCCATATCGCTATAATTGAATTATATGTATAAGATATCATTTATATATAGCATTGCCAAAATAATATGATAAACATAAATTTTGAACAATACGGCCGGTCGGCGAGCACTGCCTCCCTATATATGTTTTTGGCCACGACGTCTAAATATTGGGTATTTTTCGTACTGCGGCCCCGGTGTATGTAAATTGGGCATATTTCGTACTGATGCCAACATATCTATATGACTCATTATTTTCTTCCATATCAATATAACTTCTTTTATTTCCATATTCAAGTAATTTCTTTATTTGCCATATCAATATAAAATATTTTTTGGTCATATTTATATAATCTATATGCCGTATCCATATAATGAATACGGCATATCCATACAACTAGCCATATTTGTATGTCAATGTATATTTTATTATACATTTTTTTTCTTTATACATATAATATGGTATTTCCATATCGCTATAATTGAATTATATGTATAAGATATCATTTATATATAGCATTGCCAAAATAATATGATAAACATAAATTTTGAACAATACGGCCGGTCGGCGAGCACTGCCTCCCTATATATGTTTTTGGCCACGACGTCTAAATATTGGGTATTTTTCGTACTGCGGCCCCGGTGTATGTAAATTGGGCATATTTCGTACTGATGCCAACATATCTATATGACTCATTATTTTCTTCCATATCAATATAACTTCTTTTATTTCCATATTCAAGTAATTTCTTTTATTTCCATATTCAAGTAATTTCTTTATTTGCCATATCAATATAAAATATTTTTTGGTCATATTTATATAATCTATATGCCGTATCCATATAATGAATACGGCATATCCATACAACTAGCCATATTTGTATGTCAATGTATATTTTATTATACATTTTTTTTCTTTATACATATAATATGGTATTTCCATATCGCTATAATTGAATTATATGTATAAGATATCATTTATATATAGCATTGCCAAAATAATATGATAAACATAAATTTTGAACAATACGGCCGGTCGGCGAGCACTGCCTCCCTATATATGTTTTTGGCCACGACGTCTAAATATTGGGTATTTTTCGTACTGCGGCCCCGGTGTATGTAAATTGGGCATATTTCGTACTGATGCCAACATATCTATATGACTCATTATTTTCTTCCATATCAATATAACTTCTTTTATTTCCATATTCAAGTAATTTCTTTATTTGCCATATCAATATAAAATATTTTTTGGTCATATTTATATAATCTATATGCCGTATCCATATAATGAATACGGCATATCCATACAACTAGCCATATTTGTATGTCAATGTATATTTTATTATACATTTTTTTTCTTTATACATATAATATGGTATTTCCATATCGCTATAATTGAATTATATGTATAAGATATCATTTATATATAGCATTGCCAAAATAATATGAAAAACATAAATTTTGAACAATACAACCGGTCGGCGAGCACTGCCTCCCTATATATGTTTTTGGCCACGACGTCTAAATATTGGGTATTTATCGTACTGCGGCTCCGGTGTATGTAAATTGGGCATATTTCGTACTGATGCCAACATATCTATATGACTCATTATTTTCTTCCATATCAATATAACTTCTTTTATTTCCATATTCAAGTAATTTCTTTATTTGCCATATCAATATAAAATATTTTTTGGTCATATTTATATAATCTATATGCCGTATCCATATAATGAATACGGCATATCCATACAACTAGCCATATTTGTATGTCAATGTATATTTTATTATACATTTTTTTTCTTTATACATATAATATGGTATTTCCATATCGCTATAATTGAATTATATGTATAAGATATCATTTATATATAGCATTGCCAAAATAATATGATAAACATAAATTTTGAACAATACGGCCGGTCGGCGAGCACTGCCTCCCTATATATGTTTTTGGCCACGACGTCTAAATATTGGGTATTTTTCGTACTGCGGCCCCGGTGTATGTAAATTGGGCATATTTCGTACTGATGCCAACATATCTATATGACTCATTATTTTCTTCCATATCAATATAACTTCTTTTATTTCCATATTCAAGTAATTTCTTTATTTGCCATATCAATATAAAATATTTTTTGGTCATATTTATATAATCTATATGCCGTATCCATATAATGAATACGGCATATCCATACAACTAGCCATATTTGTATGTCAATGTATATTTTATTATACATTTTTTTTCTTTATACATATAATATGGTATTTCCATATCGCTATAATTGAATTATATGTATAAGATATCATTTATATATAGCATTGCCAAAATAATATGAAAAACATAAATTTTGAACAATACGGCCGGTCGGCGAGCACTGCCTCCCTATATATGTTTTTGGCCACGACGTCTAAATATTGGGTATTTATCGTACTGCGGCTCCGGTGTATGTAAATTGGGCATATTTCGTACTGATGCCACCATATCCATATAACTTATTTTTTGTTCTATATCTATATAATTATCCATATCCACACTAGAATTTAGTATTTATCCCATATCCATATAAATCATTATTTACCATATCAATATAAATAATATTTGTCCATATTCATACTAGAACTTATTATTTCTTTAATATTCATATAACTCAATATTTTTTCATATCCATACTAGAACTTATTCTTTTTCCCATATCCATACTAGAACTTATAAATTTTCCCATATTCATATAACTAATTTTTTTCATATCCATACTAGAACATTATATTTTTGCCATATCTCTACAACTCATTTTATTCCATATCCATACTAGAACTTATTATTTCTTAAATATCCATATAACTTAATATTTTTCCATATCCATACCAGAACTTTTTATTTTTCCCATATCCATAGAACTAATTTTTTTCATATCCATACTAGAACCTAATTTTCTTCCTATATCCATATAACTTATTATTTACTATTACAATATAATTAATTTTTTCCATATCCATACTAGAGCTTATTATCTCTTCAATATCCATAAAACTCAATATTTTTTCATATCCATACTAGAACTGATTATTTTTCCCATATCCATACTAGAACTCAGTATTCTTCCCATATCCATACTACAACTTAGTATTTTTCCCATATGCATATAACTCATTATTTAGCATATCAATATAACTAATTTTTTTCCATATCCATACTAGAACTTATTATTTCTTTAATATCCATATAACTCAATATTTTTTTATATCCATACTAGAACTTATTATTTTTCCCATATCCATACTAGAACTTATAAATTTTCCCATATTCATATAACTAATTTTTTTCATATCCATACTAGAACATTAAATTTTTTGCCATATCTATATAACTCATTTTATTCCATATCCATACTAGAACTTATTATTTCTTTAATATCCATATAACTCAATATTTTTTCATATCCATACTAGAACTTATCATTTTTCCCATATTCATATAACTCATTTTTCCATATCCATACTAGAACTCTGTATTCTTTTCCATATCCATATAACTCATTTTTTTTTCATATCCATACTAGAAATTATTATTTTTCCCATATCCACATAACTCATTTTTTTCATATCCATACTAGAACTTGTTATTTTTCCCATATCCATATAACTCATTTTTTTCATATCCATACTAGAACTTAATATTATTTTCATATCCATATAACTCATGTTTGGACTTGGAATATTTTTATACACGTCACTAATAGGATGACGATTCAATCATCTATTTTAAGAGGAACATTGACTTGCATATGTCTCTTACTTGCATGTTCGGACTTAGAATATTTTTATACACGTCACTAATAGGATGACGATTCAGTTGGCTACCTTAAGAGGTACATATACTTGCATATGTCTCTTACTTGTATGTTCGGACTTAGAATATTTTTATACACGTCACTAATAGGATGACGATTCAGTTGGCTACCTTAAGAGGTACATATACTTGCATATGTCTCTTATTTGCATGTTCGGACTTAGAATATTTTTATACGCGTCACTAATAGGATGACGATTCAGTTGGCTACCTTAAGAGGTACATATACTTGCATATGTCTCTTATTTGCATGTTCGGACTTAGAATATTTGTATACGCGTCACTAATAGGATGACGATTCAGTTGGCTACCTTAAGAGGTACATATACTTGCATATGTCTCTTACTTGTATGTTCGGACTTAGAATATTTGTATACACGTCACTAATAGGATGACGATTCAGTTGGCTACCTTAAGAAGTACATATACTTGCATATGTCTCTTATTTGCATGTTCGGACTTAGAATATTTTTATACGCGTCACTAATAGGATGACGATACATATGGCTACCATTGTTAAATATATTTAAATAAAATTTATTTAAATATAATTATTATTTTATATATATATATTTTATATATATATATATATATTCTGACTTAAAAAAGCCAAACAAAATAAACACAATTAAATTTATGTTTATTATCGAATCATCAAGCAAAGGATAAGCTTCAGTGGATCGCAGTATGGCAGCTGCTCAACCACTTACAACACCTTGCCTGTTACAAAAGTCGTTTACAATTGATTCTAGGCTTTGTCATTGTATTAAATAATGCTTTTATATGTAACTAGCGCGGCATCAGGTGATCGAAGATCCTCCCAATTTACTATGTTACAAATTACATTGGCATCACATCCATTGTCGTTTATAAAGTAAATTATAAACTTTAAATGGTTTAGAAGCCATACAATGCAAATTGCCCCTTATTTATCATTGCAGTCCAGCACGGATACGACCTTAGAGGCGTTCAGGCATAATCCAACGGACGTAGCGTCATACCACTGTTCGCTCGAACAAGTATTGTGCCATTGGTCCGTACCTGCGGTTCCTCTCGTACTACGCAGGAATGCTGTCGCAACAACGTTTTGTCATTAGTAGGGTAAAACTAACCTGTCTCACGACGGTCTAAACCCAGCTCACGTTCCCTTGCATGGGTGAACAATCCAACGCTTGGTGAATTTTGCTTCACAATGATAGGAAGAGCCGACATCGAAGGATCAAAAAGCGACGTCGCTATGAACGCTTGGCCGCCACAAGCCAGTTATCCCTATGGTAACTTTTCTGACACCTCTTGTTAAAAACTCTTTAAACCAAAAGGATCGATAGGCCGAGCTTTTGCTGTCCCTGTGTGTACTGAACACCGAGATCAAGTCAGCATTTGCCCTTTTGCTCTATGTGTGGTTTCTGTCCGCACTGAGCTGGCCTTGGGACACCTCCGTTATTATTTGAGAGATGTACCGCCCCAGTCAAACTCCCTACCTGGCAATGTCCTTGAATTGGATCATACCTGAGTAATTGGAGTTATACCAAATTTTCAAATCAAAAATACATAAATGCACCGTTTTATTAAAGAATTTGTTTGCGATTATATAACAAACTCGTGATACTTTGATCAAGAAGCTTGCATCAAAACCCAATACCATAAGATATAATAAATATATCCGTATAATGGCTAGGAAATGATACACGTTCCATTTAATCAAGTAAGTAAGGAAACAATAAGAGTAGTGGTATTTCATTGACGATACCAAACCGAAGTCTAATATCTCCCACTTATTCTACACCTCTTATGTCTCCTTACACTGCCAGATTAGAGTCAAGCTCAAAAGGGTCTTCTTTCCCCGCTAATTATTCCAAGCCCGTTCCCTTGGCTGTGGTTTCGCTAGATAGTAGATAGGGACAGGTGTCCATCGGATCCCTCCGAAGCTTATTTAACGTGGCGTGTTCCACACTGAAGGGATTACAACCACGGCACTCTTATACACCCACAAGTGAGTGTATAGTGCAATGTGTCTAGGTTAAGCGCCAGACCAACGCCCCGGACTAGAAGCTATAGCTATGTACATAGCAACCACCCCGGTAGCAATTTGAATGCTTACTTGTCGGGCAAGCATTCCCCCTTGCTGAGGAGCAGGATCTATCTAAATCCCTACTGATCTTTGGGTCACAGCACCCGAGTTGTATGACGCAACTCCACGTCGAGCCCGAAGGCTCTACCCGCGATATGGGTGTCAACCACAGCCACCACGATACTCCCACTAGGGGGCCGACCTCAATGAGCAGCCTTGGAACTGCTCAACCCGTGGTACCGAAATTACAGGCTCGGTAGGCCTCACCCCTTAAGCTCCGACAAGCTCGGATGGGGCACCCATGCCATATTAGTCGCCTCCTACGACAAGCTATGACAAGCTGTGGTAGAATTCTTCGCCGCTAGCCACACAGCAGGGGTGAGTTGGGCTAGAGCCCAGCGCCTGTGGTTCGCCTTCCATCCGTCGTAGCCATCCTTCGCCTTAAAAAGGCAGCATCCGCGAAAACTTCTAGGAGACGCATCCGTTCTGGGGTCTCAACTACTCCCGCGACGATCCATCTTCCTTGGTCCTGGACAATTCCGAGAGCATCGAGGTCACGCAATTCATTGTACAGCCGGCATTCACATAACACGTGAAGCCAGCTCTCGTCAACCTCCCCACATGAGCATGCGGTCGTGGTGCTGAGAGTCCTGCCGTGCAAGAATGCGTTTAGCGACCCGTGTCCTGTCAGTAAGAATCCGGCTTTTAGAGTAAAGACAAAGTCTTTCCTCTTGTAGACAAACGCTGCCTCTGGGAAGAATTCGCGAGTCACATGCCCGTGATCCGCGCTATCCCATCTGAGCTGCCACTCATTTAGCAGACGCTCGTCTAGCAGAGCCATCTTGTCCTTCCAGTTCATCCCGGTCATATCCAGTCCATGCAGCCAGTCGTTGGTATCCAGGGGGATTTCCTTCCGTAGTTTGAACTTCAAAGCAGACCGATGAGCGTCAAGATCCATTGGAGGAGCACCAGCAAGCACCTGCAGTGCCACGGTGGACACTGTGCGGCATACCGGTAGGCATCCCAAAAGGATGGTCCTCTGGCACGAGGTGAGGAGTTTTAGGGATTTACCCCTACTCACCGCCTTGTACCAGACCGAGGCACCAAAGAGTGCACATGGCATCATGAGTCCCCTATATATGGTCCTCTTTGCGCGGGAACTGAGTCCCCAATCGACTCGAAGCACCCGTGCTAGCCCCGCGGCGACTCCAGTCAGCCGATCTCGAATTGCCGAGATATGCGGGAGGAAACTCAACCGCTCGCCGACTAAGATGCCCAGGTACCGGTATTTTTCGACATACGGTAGGCTTGCTCCAGCAAAACGCACCGTTGGTCTCCTTCGTTGCGAAAGCTTCCCTTTCAGCAACATGATTGCCGTCTTGCTGGTGGACACGCTCACTCCAACTTCAGATCCCCAGGCTCCCACGATGCTCATCAACTGCTCGCCTTTTCGCTCCAGATCAGCACGGGAATTCCCGTCAACGAAAAGTAGCAAATCATCTGCATACGCGCTCACAGCACAATGTGGCTCTAGGCGCTGAAGCAGCACATCCATCAGAAGGTTCCAAATGAATGGACCACTAATGGACCCTTGCGGGCAGCCCCGTGTAACCGAGACTGTGGCTGCTTCATACCTGCTGATGATGCTTGCCCTTCGGCCGGAGAAATAGCTTTTCCACAAGCTTATCTCACGACAGCCGACGTCGACAAGCCGATCGAGCACTGCGCTCCACTCCACATTGTCGAATGCTCCCTTGAAATCGACAAAAATTCCAAGGACGTATTGCGACGTGGTGTTGTCAACTGTGGTTGTGGCATGCCTCCAGGCATCCTCCACGCAGCGTCCAGGCCGAAATCCAAATTGCCATCTGCAGCCATCCGGTAGCACATCCTTGAGTCGATTCACCATGAGTCCTTCGAGCACCTTTCCGAACACTGGCAAAAGGCATATGCCACGATAGGACGAAGGATCGCTCCTGTCCTTATCAGGCCCCTTTACCAGCGGTATCACTCTCGGGTGCTTCCACTCGTCAGGGAAGTATCCTTCCGAGAGGCATCGAGAGTACAGCGACGTCAGGTGTTCCGGAATGGCACGCCATACCTCCTTGACGATGCCACCCGTGATGCCATCCATACCCGGAGATCTCCGACTTTTCAGCCTGGAGACGCAGGTCGCCACCTCGAAGGATTCGAGAATTGGCGGGGCACCAGGGTGTACGTCCACGCGTGCAGTCGACTCCGCAACTGGAAAGAAGTGGCGAAGAAGCACGTTTGCGCAGTCGAGCCAATTTACGATAAGCGCGCCGTTCGACCGAAGACATCCGAGATCGGTTGTCTTCTTCCGGCCTCGGCATATTCGGTAGACGTGCCCCCATGGATCATCTTTGTGCCGTCCCACGAAGTCCCGCCAGTTTTGCTCCTTTGTCGTCAGGATAAGCTTCTTGTACTGGGCTGAAGCAAGCCTCAGACCAGCAACAAGTTGCACAGCATCATCGGTACCACTCCGACGAGCTTCCTGCAGCCTCCGCCTCAGTCTCCGAACCTCTTGGCGTTTGGTACTCAGTTCAGGATTCCACCATATTACTTTTCTCCTTTCTGCAGGCATCCTGCGCCCCATCACTCTGTCGCACACGTCCTGTACGGTAGAGCGGAGGGCAGACACTCGTTCGTCCAACGGCGATTCCTCCAGTTCCTCGAGACCTCTTGCTGCACTCCTTAGCTCCTCACCGAATCTTCGCCAACTTACATTGGAGAGTCTCCATTGCGGTACCGGAGCTAGGCTCTCAACGGCCCTATTGGGATCTGGAGTAACCTCAACAGTGATAATGTTGTGGTCACTGAGATCCCAGAAGTCGACTCTCCATTCGAACATAGCCCATGCTCGCGCTGCGTCGTTGGCGAAGGTCACGTCGATATCACTACTGGAGCGAATATTATCGAACGTGAACACCTGGCTGGCTGTGTTGAGCACACAGGCACCGCTTGCAATGATCCACTCGGTCAAGTGCTGTCCCCGTTCGCGACGATGACTATCTCCAGAGTTGGGTGGAGATTTACTAAACCACATGGGGGACACGGCGTTAGCATCTATTCCAAGGATTGTCGGTGTCGTGCTGGCCAGCAGCAGGACCGAATCCAGGTAGTCGGTGTAGGGCTCCAGAGCAGCTCTATGCCGGCAGTATGCGGAGGCCAGAAAGATAGTGCCGTATCTTCCCGTGACACTCACGCACACTCCGTACTCCGTCGTCAGGCTCTCGATGGGCATGCAGATGGCATTTGCATCATCCACTATGATTGCGGCTTTCCTCCTCTTGTCTGCGAAGACCCTCATCCCTCCAGGGAGTCCAGTCATTCTTCCAGCTGTGTCCACGTAGGGCTCCTGGACTAGTGCGAACAGGTGGCCAGCATCTCTCACCTGCTTGGCAAGCTCGATGAAAGCGCAACGGCCTTTGCCACAATTTGCTTGGATGAAGCTGAACATATTAATGTCTAGCTTGCACCCTTGCTATCACCGCGCCGTATATCGGGCAACCTCCTGAGAGCATATAATGTCCTGAGGGAAGCCCTTTATGCCGGCAGTTACGGCAATCCACCGGGTTACAACATTGTACCGCTTTGTGGCCATCCTGTCCGCACTGACGGCAGACCTGCTTCGTATACCTGCAGTTGTCAATCTTGTGGTCGAATCCCAGGCAATTATGGCAAGCGTAGGTGCGCACTTGCCGCCGACAGCGATAAGAGAACCACTTGATGTAAACTCTGCCACCATCTAGAAGGCTCAGCGCCTGGTCGTCTACTTCCAGTGTCACGTTAATTGTGGCACCGTTGGCAGTAGACCAGGGCTTTGTGGTCAAAACCACCGCTTTCTGAAACTGCTTCATCGACCAATCCTCAAAGTTTTTCTCTTTGAGTTCCAGCATAAATTCCTCGTGTCCTATGGTGGTGTCAACGTCTTGCACAATCACCCGAGGTTTTATAATCGGATTTCTCGACACCTTAAGGCCCACCTCAGCGAACTTTGCAGATGCGACAACTTTGGTCATTTCTGCTCGAGATGGCGTGCGAATAATAGCACCGCCTCTCTTCAGCTCACGCACCTCATGAACCCTAACGCCCAGGGCGGGCGCAACCTCCTTGCGGATTTTGTCCGCAATCTGCCTTCCCGAGAGGGTGGGATCGTCGCCGGCAACGACCGCTGACCACGTTTCGCGAATGTTCACGCTCCGTGGTGCGGCTACGGGGGGAGCAGGTTGGCCAACAAGATGCGCGCCTCTTGCAGCAGTAGTTGCATAGGAGGCAGCCGAGACGACCGGTGTTGGCGTTGGTTGTCTGCTTGCACGATCCTCGAGGACTCCAATGTGAATCATCATAGCACTGATAATCTCCTCATACCTGTTGAAATTATTCTGGATTTTTCCAGCCAGTTTTGAGCTGGTCGTCGAGGCAACCAATACTTTCGCGAACGAGGTCCGGATGTCCGCCAATTCTCGTGCTATGGCACCGCTTCCCATCTTTACCTTCTCCATGATGGAGACTACCGGAATATCTGGAGTAACAATGGGTGCAGTATCTGGGGCGTCAATAGTCGCAGCGGCGTTTTCAGCGGCGTTCAGAGCAGCATTCACAGGGTCAGCTGAACTTGCGGCAATCGCAGCAGCACTCGGCATCTCCATCCATAATGGCTCATTTTCTTCATCTAAAGACACTGGCGTGTCCTTTGTCCCACCAATAGCTGGAACCTTTGCCCGTGATGCATCTCTCGGCGGCCCCATACTGCGTTTTCCCCTAGCGCGCACGGTCCTTCCACGGGCTGAAGTGCGGCTGCTCCCATGTTCACTCCCAGACTCGCTAACATCCATATTGGATGGAACCCCGACTCTATTTTGCTGATCTGGTATCCCAATCAGCTGATTTGCTGAAATTCCAATGCTCGAACCACTTATCAAAGTCACACACCTTTGTCCAATTTCCGTACCAAATATATGACAAATAGCAAAGTCACAATTACCTTTCAGACAACTGTCAAATAAAATATGCCTAAATGAGGCAAATATGAAAACAAAATTCACAAAATGAAAAACGCGAAATATCACTCAACCGCACAGTTTTTCATGCAGAAAAAACCGAAAACGTTTTCACAGGCAATAAACACGAATTTTGGTGCTAGTTTCAGCTATGTAGCTAACCGGGGACTGTTGTTTTTGAATTAACTAACGGAGCGCACGAAAACACACGTCTGCTCACTCGAGCAATCCAAAATCGACGAGTAGATAGGGACAGTAGGAATCTCGTTAATCCATTCATGCGCGTCACTAATTAGATGACGAGGCATTTGGCTACCTTAAGAGAGTCATAGTTACTCCCGCCGTTGACCCGCGCTTACTTGAATTTCTTCACTTTGACATTCAGAGCACTGGGCAGAAATCACATTGTGTCAACACCCGCTAGGGCCATCACAATGCTTTGTTTTAATTAGACAGTCGGATTCCCCAAGTCCGTGCCAGTTCTGAATTGATTGTTAATTGATAATCGTTATAATTAATAAGAACTAATTGGTTTGACCCAATTAGTATTCTTAAAAATTTTAGCAAGAAAGTTCCACAATTGGCTACGTAACTAACTATCCGGGGAACAAGTAACTAACATAAATGCTAGAAACTCTATTTACCCAGAACGAGCACATAAACCATGTTATTGTTTCCCAATCAAGCCCGACTATCTCAATCTTCAGAGCCAATCCTTATCCCGAAGTTACGGATCTAATTTGCCGACTTCCCTTACCTACATTATTCTATCGACTAGAGACTCTTCACCTTGGAGACCAGCTGCGGATATTGGTACGGCCTGTTGAGAAGTTTGCGTGTCCCCACCATAAATTTTCAAGGTCCGAGGAGAAAATATCGACACAACAGTATATGTCATGCTCTTCTAGCCCATCTACCATATCTCTCTGCGAAAGACTTCCATGGTAGTACGGCTATAAAACAGAAAAGAAAACTCTTCCGATATCTCTCGACGGCTTCTTTATGGTCGTTCCTGTTGCCAGGATGAGCACGAGGCCCATATTTAATAACAAACGGATACTCAACAGGTTACGGAATTGGAACCGTATTCCCTTTCGTTCAAAATTATTCAAGTATATTATATTAGCTTGATTTGTATATATTGCGTTTTTGGTTTTACTTGAAAATTTTCGGCTTTCGCCTTGAACTTAGGACCGACTAACTCGTGATCAACCACTGTTCACACGAAACCCTTCTCCACTTCAGTCCTCCAAGGTCTCATTCGATTATTTGCTACTACCACCAAGATCTGTACCAATGGCAGCTCCATGCAGGCTTACGCCAAACACTTCTACGCATACCATTGTACCTTCCTACTCACTAAAGTTTCAAAATTTATATCACAAGTAATATAAATCATCTACTTTAGCGGTAATGTATAGGTATACAACTTAAGCGCCATCCATTTTAAGGGCTAGTTGCTTCGGCAGGTGAGTTGTTACACACTCCTTAGCGGATTTCGACTTCCATGATCACCGTCCTGCTGTTTTAAGCAACCAACGCCTTTCATGGTATCTGCATGAGTTGTTAATTTGGGCACCGTAACATTACGTTTGGTTCATCCCACAGCGCCAGTTCTGCTTACCAAAAGTGGCCCACTGGGCACATTATATCATAACCTTAAACTTCATATCAAGAAAGTTAAGGTTCTTACCCATTTAAAGTTTGAGAATAGGTTAAGATCGTTTCGACCCTAAGGCCTCTAATCATTCGCTTTACCAGATAAGATTATTTTATATAATATTAAAATGCACCAGCTATCCTGAGGGAAACTTCGGAAGGAACCAGCTACTAGATGGTTCGATTGGTCTTTCGCCCCTATACTCAATTCTGACAATCGATTTGCACGTCAGAACTGTTTCGGTCTTCCATCAGGGTTTCCCCTGACTTCAACCTGATCAAGTATAGTTCACCATCTTTCGGGTCACAGCATATATGCTCAAGGTACGTTCCAGTTAGAGGCATAAATAATATAAATATCATTATACATAACTATATAGAACGCCCCGGGATTGTGTTAATTAGCTATAAATAGTTAAAAAACTAATCCATTATTAGTCAAGTTAATTACGCTATTAGGTTTATATCCCAATAACTTGCACATATGTTAGACTCCTTGGTCCGTGTTTCAAGACGGGTCCCGAAGGTATCCTGAATCTTTCGCATTGTTAATCCTACAAGTGCATATAATAAACACAAAAATCAATGATAATCATGCCATTATATAATTCCGAAAAATTAACGCACTGTATTCATATAAATCTATCAGCACTTTATCAAATTAATAACATTTATTCTGTGTTAAAATGCAAGCAATTTAATTTGAATAAACTATAAGTTATATTTTATGATAAATTTGGTATGCTAATAGATTACAATGTCCTTATATGGAAAAAATGCACACTATTATCATAATATTGTTTAAATATTACAATTTTAATGATGAATTTTCCATAACGGATATTCAGGTTCATCGGGCTTAACCTCTAAGCAGTTTCACGTACTGTTTAACTCTCTATTCAGAGTTCTTTTCAACTTTCCCTCACGGTACTTGTTTACTATCGGTCTCATGGTTATATTTAGTTTTAGATGGAGTTTACCACCCACTTAGTGCTGCACTATCAAGCAACACGACTCTTTGGAAACATCATCTAGTAATCATTAACGTTATACGGGCCTGGCACCCTCTATGGGTAAATGGCCTCATTTAAGAAGGACTTAAATCGTTAATTTCTCATACTAGAATATTGACGCTCCATACACTGCATCTCACATTTGCCATATAGACAAAGTGACTTAGTGCTGAACTGATTTCTTTTCGCTCGCCGCTACTAAGAAAATCCTTGTTAGTTTCTTTTCCTCCCCTAATTAATATGCTTAAATTCAGGGGGTAGTCCCATATGAGTTGAGGTTGTATATAACTTTTATTTGCAATTAATTCTTTATATATAATGATAAAACATTTTATTAAATTCGTTTAAAGCTGACGTATATATATATTAATGGCATTTATTTGTAACGAATTAACGAAGAATAATAATATTGTCAACGTTTTTCATATTTCAAATCAGTAATAAGAGACAATTCTAGATAATATTTTATGCTAGACATTGCTCAGTATTATATGATTGAAAAAGAAAATATTCCTCTTCGTTTTTCTCAAAGTTTAATTACTATTGTGAGATAATGTTTTTCATATATTTGTTAATATTATGAATAAAATAATTAAATTATTTTTATCCAATAATATACCATATGCTTATAAAATTTTATTATAAAATTTGTATAAACAACTTAATTAGCATAGTCTTACAACCCTCAACCATATGTAGTCCAAGCAGCACTATAAAATTAATTAAAGTACATAACAGCATGGACTGCGATATGCGTTCAAAATGTCGATGTTCATGTGTCCTGCAGTTCACACGATGACGCACAGTTTGCTGCGTTCTTCATCGACCCATGAGCCGAGTGATCCACCGCTTAGAGTTTTATAATATTGGTTTTAAATTTGGTCAAATATGTTTTTATTGAAAGAAATTAAAAATACACCATTTTACTGGCATATATCAATTCCTTCAATAAATGTATTTATATACCTAAAATAAATGCTGCGAAATGTCTTAGTTTTATATAAACAATATATATCAAAGTATTATTTGTAATGGCATTTGTTTGTTAATATATATTGATAATTTTATATAAAACATTAACCTGAAACCAGGTACAACATTGTATATTTTAGGTTGTTGCATTATCCAATGTATGATCATCATCAAATTAGTTGGCCAATACATCTCGCAACGCGTGTATATTATGGTCCATATACACACAAAAGTTTATAATAAATATATAAAATATATTTTATTATATTAATAATTCGATTTGCTTGTTCGAATTTTATGTTTGTTTCTATTTAATTTATTTGTAATAATATTATATTATTACAATATTTCGATTTGCTTGTTCGAAATTTATTTGATCTTTTACTTTTAAGATCATATTTTTGGTATAATTATTATTATAATTATTATGTATATATATATATATATTGGTAATTTGTATTAAATTTGTATTAACAAATTTTTTTATTAACGGTAAGGATATTATACAATAATGATCCTTCCGCAGGTTCACCTACGGAAACCTTGTTACGACTTTTACTTCCTCTAAATAATCAAGTTCGGTCAACTTTTGCGAAACAACCGTAACACACAAGGCGTCACAGTGATCACGTCCGGAGACCTCACTAAATAATTCAATCGGTAGTAGCGACGGGCGGTGTGTACAAAGGGCAGGGACGTAATCAATGCGAGTTAATGACTCACACTTACTGGGAATTCCAAGTTCATGTGAACAGTTTCAGTTCACAATCCCAAGCATGAAAGTGGTTCAGCGGTTTACCCGGACCTCTCGGTCTAGGAAATACACGTTGATACTTTCATTGTAGCGCGCGTGCAGCCCAGGACATCTAAGGGCATCACAGACCTGTTATTGCTCAATCTCATTATTGCTAGACGCAATTTGTCCATTTAAGAAGCTAGTGTCCTTATAATGGGACAAACCAACAGGTACGGCTCCACTTATATAAACACATTCAAACACAATAAACATTTTACTGCCACCATGAATGAAGGCTATATAAGCTTCAACACCATAATCCTGAAGATATCTATTTAATATATTTGAGTCTCGTTCGTTATCGGAATTAACCAGACAAATCACATCCACGAACTAAGAACGGCCATGCACCACCACCCATAGATTCGAGAAAGAGCTATCAATCTGTCTTACACACTTATGTTCGGACCAGTAAAGTTTACCCGTGTTTAGTCAAATTAAGCCGCAGGCTCCACTCCTGGTGGTGCCCTTCCGTCAATTCCTTTAAGTTTCAGCTTTGCAACCATACTTCCCCCGGAGCCCAAAAGCTTTGGTTTCCCGGGAAGCGACTGAGAGAGCCATAAAAGTAGCTACACCCAATTGCTAGCTGGCATCGTTTATGGTTAGAACTAGGGCGGTATCTGATCGCCTTCGAACCTCTAACTTTCGTTCTTGATTAATGAAAACATCTTTGGCAAATGCTTTCGCTTAAGTTAGTCTTACGACGGTCCAAGAATTTCACCTCTCGCGTCGTAATACTAATGCCCCCAAACTGCTTCTATTAATCATTACCTCTTGATCTGAAAACCAATGAAAGCAGAACAGAGGTCTTATTTCATTATCCCATGCACAGAATATTCAGGCATTTGAAGCCTGCTTTAAGCACTCTAATTTGTTCAAAGTAATTGTACCGGCCCACAATAACACTCGTTTAAGAGCACTAATGCAGGTTTTTAAATAGGAGGAACATATGAAAAATACAAGTATTTAAACACATATAAGAACTCCACCGGTAATACGCTTACATACATAAAGGTATAGTACTAACCACAATTGTAAGTTGTACTACCCGTATGAAGCACAAGTTCAACTACGAACGTTTTAACCGCAACAACTTTAATATACGCTATTGGAGCTGGAATTACCGCGGCTGCTGGCACCAGACTTGCCCTCCAATTGGTCCTTGTTAAAGGATTTAAAGTGTACTCATTCCAATTACAGGGCCTCGGATATGAGTCCTGTATTGTTATTTTTCGTCACTACCTCCCCGAGCTGGGAGTGGGTAATTTACGCGCCTGCTGCCTTCCTTAGATGTGGTAGCCGTTTCTCAGGCTCCCTCTCCGGAATCGAACCCTGATTCCCCGTTACCCGTTGCAACCATGGTAGTCCTAGATACTACCATCAAAAGTTGATAGGGCAGACATTTGAAAGATCTGTCGTCGGTACAAGACCATACGATCTGCATGTTATCTAGAGTTCAACCAATATAACGATCTTGCGATCGCTTGGTTTTAGCCTAATAAAAGCACATGTCCCATAAGTTTCATGTTTTAATTGCATGTATTAGCTCTAGAATTACCACAGTTATCCAAGTAACTGTTAACGATCTAAGGAACCATAACTGATATAATGAGCCTTTTGCGGTTTCACTTTTAATTCGTGTGTACTTAGACATGCATGGCTTAATCTTTGAGACAAGCATATAACTACTGGCAGGATCAACCAGAATAATGTTTTCGTTCATATTTCATTCATATTTTTTGAATAGAAATTAGTAATATAAATATAATAGATTTTATTTCCATATTATATGTTCGGTTTTTCTTAAATATTGATTTTAATTCAATATTTTTTTTTTTTGCTTTGTGAAATAATTCTATTTTAATTCGAATACGGCCATTTTTATATGGCATTCGTATACGTTCTTTAATTTTTACTTGTTTCGCCACTAATATAACAAGTTTATAATTGATGTTAAAGAAAAAGTACAACTTTTTTATAACACAATTTTCAATATATATTGTTCTTTCTATAAGTTTTTATTATATTATATATACATATTTCATTCTAAAATATCATTTTTGTTCAACATACATAATTATTGTATCCACACATGTACAATTTTTGTTTAACCAATATAAATATTGAGTTAAATCATTTGCATTTTGATGATAAATTTAAAATTTATCTTTTCCATATAACTCTCTGGTAATATATGATATAAAACCGAGCGCATATGAAATTATTTTGATCACTAATATTGCAATTATATTTTATTATAATGCTTTTTGTAAACACATTGTACCGGCAAGCGATACTCTGTGCCCAAACGACAGGGGATATAATAATTTAATATAAATTATCATATATACCTGCCACCAAAGATTAACGATAAAAGTCGGAAACATTTGTTATTCTATATATAATAGAAACTTGACCTCTGTTTCACTTATTATCATGGGTTTATAATATTAACCGCGTAGCCAAGTCTTAATTTCATTTAAGAAACAAATTTATACGGATAATATTTTGATTTTAATATATGTTGTTCTATTGATAACAAAAGTATATATAATAATATATTTTGTTCAATAGTAGATGGACTACTTACTGTACCATCCTTATTTTTTATTATTGACAACAGCATATGATATTCATATGGTTTGTTCAATAATTAATTGGTGGACAACCACTGACCATCCTATAGTAGTTTTTGGCCACGACGTCTAAATATCGAAATTATTTAATTCCGTTTGCCACCCATACGATAGATATTAACTATCTATAATAATAATGTGTACGCATAAAATATTATATGTATATATATAGACCAACAGACAAGCACTTCACCCTATAGTAGTTTTTGGCCACGACGTCTATATATCGGGCATATTTAATTCTCTTTGCCACCCAACCAAAGATATTCACTTTTTTATATAAAGTATTATTTGATCATATTATATAACCAATTATTTCTGCCATATTCATATAATTTCTTTATGAATTATTTTTTGTCATATCCATATAATCTATATGCCGTATCCATATAATGAATCGGCATATCCATACAACTAGCCATATTTGTATGTCAATGTATATTTTATTATACATTTTTTTCTTTTATCATATAATATGGTATTTCCCATATCGCTATAATTGAATTATATGTATAAGATATCCTTTATATATAAGCATTGCCAAAATAATATGAATAAACATAAATTTTGAACAATACGCCGGTCGGCGAGCACTGCCTCCCTATATATGTTTTTGGCCACGACGTCTAAATATTGGGGGTATTTTTCGTACTGCGGCCACCGGTTATGTAAATGGGCATATTTCGTACTGATG
>NW_027221682.1:0-47264 GCF_030179915.1 Drosophila takahashii
CTCCTTGGTCCGTGTTTCAAGACGGGTCCCGAAGGTATCCTGAATCTTTCGCATTGTTAATCCTACAAGTGCATATAATAAACACAAAAATCAATGATAATCATGCCATTATATAATTCCGAAAAATTAACGCACTGTATTCATATAAATCTATCAGCACTTTATCAAATTAATAACATTTATTCTGTGTTAAAATGCAAGCAATTTAATTTGAATAAACTATAAGTTATATTTTATGATAAATTTGGTATGCTAATAGATTACAATGTCCTTATATGGAAAAAATGCACACTATTATCATAATATTGTTTAAATATTACAATTTTAATGATGAATTTTCCATAACGGATATTCAGGTTCATCGGGCTTAACCTCTAAGCAGTTTCACGTACTGTTTAACTCTCTATTCAGAGTTCTTTTCAACTTTCCCTCACGGTACTTGTTTACTATCGGTCTCATGGTTATATTTAGTTTTAGATGGAGTTTACCACCCACTTAGTGCTGCACTATCAAGCAACACGACTCTTTGGAAACATCATCTAGTAATCATTAACGTTATACGGGCCTGGCACCCTCTATGGGTAAATGGCCTCATTTAAGAAGGACTTAAATCGTTAATTTCTCATACTAGAATATTGACGCTCCATACACTGCATCTCACATTTGCCATATAGACAAAGTGACTTAGTGCTGAACTGATTTCTTTTCGCTCGCCGCTACTAAGAAAATCCTTGTTAGTTTCTTTTCCTCCCCTAATTAATATGCTTAAATTCAGGGGGTAGTCCCATATGAGTTGAGGTTGTATATAACTTTTATTTGCAATTAATTCTTTATATATAATGATAAAACATTTTATTAAATTCGTTTAAAGCTGACGTATATATATATTAATGGCATTTATTTGTAACGAATTAACGAAGAATAATAATATTGTCAACGTTTTTCATATTTCAAATCATTAATAAGAGACAATTCTAGATAATATTTTATGCTAGACATTTCTCAGTATTATTTGATTGAAAAAGAAAATATTCCTCTTCGTTTTTCTCAAAGTTTAATTACTATTGTGAGATAATGTTTTTCATATATTTGTTAATATTATGAATAAAATAATTAAATTATTTTTATCCAATAATATACCATATGCTTATAAAATTTTATTATAAAATTTGTATAAACAACTTAATTAGCATAGTCTTACAACCCTCAACCATATGTAGTCCAAGCAGCACTATAAAATTAATTAAAGTACATAACAGCATGGACTGCGATATGCGTTCAAAATGTCGATGTTCATGTGTCCTGCAGTTCACACGATGACGCACAGTTTGCTGCGTTCTTCATCGACCCATGAGCCGAGTGATCCACCGCTTAGAGTTTTATAATATTGGTTTTAAATTTGGTCAAATATGTTTTTATTGAAAGAAATTAAAAATACACCATTTTACTGGCATATATCAATTCCTTCAATAAATGTATTTATATACCTAAAATAAATGCTGCGAAATGTCTTAGTTTTATATAAACAATATATATCAAAGTATTATTTGTAATGGCATTTGTTTGTTAATATATATTGATAATTTTATATAAAACATTAACCTGAAACCAGGTACAACATTGTATATTTTAGGTTGTTGCATTATCCAATGTATGATCATCATCAAATTAGTTGGCCAATACATCTCGCAACGCGTGTATATTATGGTCCATATACACACAAAAGTTTATAATAAATATATAAAATATATTTTATTATATTAATAATTCGATTTGCTTGTTCGAATTTTATGTTTGTTTCTATTTAATTTATTTGTAATAATATTATATTATTACAATATTTCGATTTGCTTGTTCGAAATTTATTTGATCTTTTACTTTTAAGATCATATTTTTGGTATAATTATTATTATAATTATTATGTATATATATATATATATTGGTAATTTGTATTAAATTTGTATTAACAAATTTTTTTATTAACGGTAAGGATATTATACAATAATGATCCTTCCGCAGGTTCACCTACGGAAACCTTGTTACGACTTTTACTTCCTCTAAATAATCAAGTTCGGTCAACTTTTGCGAAACAACCGTAACACACAAGGCGTCACAGTGATCACGTCCGGAGACCTCACTAAATAATTCAATCGGTAGTAGCGACGGGCGGTGTGTACAAAGGGCAGGGACGTAATCAATGCGAGTTAATGACTCACACTTACTGGGAATTCCAAGTTCATGTGAACAGTTTCAGTTCACAATCCCAAGCATGAAAGTGGTTCAGCGGTTTACCCGGACCTCTCGGTCTAGGAAATACACGTTGATACTTTCATTGTAGCGCGCGTGCAGCCCAGGACATCTAAGGGCATCACAGACCTGTTATTGCTCAATCTCATTATTGCTAGACGCAATTTGTCCATTTAAGAAGCTAGTGTCCTTATAATGGGACAAACCAACAGGTACGGCTCCACTTATATAAACACATTCAAACACAATAAACATTTTACTGCCACCATGAATGAAGGCTATATAAGCTTCAACACCATAATCCTGAAGATATCTATTTAATATATTTGAGTCTCGTTCGTTATCGGAATTAACCAGACAAATCACTCCACGAACTAAGAACGGCCATGCACCACCACCCATAGATTCGAGAAAGAGCTATCAATCTGTCTTACACACTTATGTTCGGACCTGGTAAGTTTTCCCGTGTTGAGTCAAATTAAGCCGCAGGCTCCACTCCTGGTGGTGCCCTTCCGTCAATTCCTTTAAGTTTCAGCTTTGCAACCATACTTCCCCCGGAGCCCAAAAGCTTTGGTTTCCCGGGAAGCGACTGAGAGAGCCATAAAAGTAGCTACACCCAATTGCTAGCTGGCATCGTTTATGGTTAGAACTAGGGCGGTATCTGATCGCCTTCGAACCTCTAACTTTCGTTCTTGATTAATGAAAACATCTTTGGCAAATGCTTTCGCTTAAGTTAGTCTTACGACGGTCCAAGAATTTCACCTCTCGCGTCGTAATACTAATGCCCCCAAACTGCTTCTATTAATCATTACCTCTTGATCTGAAAACCAATGAAAGCAGAACAGAGGTCTTATTTCATTATCCCATGCACAGAATATTCAGGCATTTGAAGCCTGCTTTAAGCACTCTAATTTGTTCAAAGTAATTGTACCGGCCCACAATAACACTCGTTTAAGAGCACTAATGCAGGTTTTTAAATAGGAGGAACATATGAAAAAATACAAGTATTTAAACACATATAAGAACTCCACCGGTAATACGCTTACATACATAAAGGTATAGTACTAACCACAATTGTAAGTTGTACTACCCGTATGAAGCACAAGTTCAACTACGAACGTTTTAACCGCAACAACTTTAATATACGCTATTGGAGCTGGAATTACCGCGGCTGCTGGCACCAGACTTGCCCTCCAATTGGTCCTTGTTAAAGGATTTAAAGTGTACTCATTCCAATTACAGGGCCTCGGATATGAGTCCTGTATTGTTATTTTTCGTCACTACCTCCCCGAGCTGGGAGTGGGTAATTTACGCGCCTGCTGCCTTCCTTAGATGTGGTAGCCGTTTCTCAGGCTCCCTCTCCGGAATCGAACCCTGATTCCCCGTTACCCGTTGCAACCATGGTAGTCCTAGATACTACCATCAAAAGTTGATAGGGCAGACATTTGAAAGATCTGTCGTCGGTACAAGACCATACGATCTGCATGTTATCTAGAGTTCAACCAATATAACGATCTTGCGATCGCTTGGTTTTAGCCTAATAAAAGCACATGTCCCATAAGGTTCATGTTTTAATTGCATGTATTAGCTCTAGAATTACCACAGTTATCCAAGTAACTGTTAACGATCTAAGGAACCATAACTGATATAATGAGCCTTTTGCGGTTTCACTTTTAATTCGTGTGTACTTAGACATGCATGGCTTAATCTTTGAGACAAGCATATAACTACTGGCAGGATCAACCAGAATAATGTTTTCGTTCATATTTCATTCATATTTTTTGAATAGAAATTAGTAATATAAATATAATAGATTTTATTTCCATTTTATATGTTCGGTTTTTCTTAAATATTGATTTTAATTCAATATTTTTTTTTTGCTTTGTGAAATAATTCTATTTTAATTCGAATACGGCCATTTTTATATGGCATTCGTATACGTTCTTTAATTTTTACTTGTTTCGCCACTAATATAACAAGTTTATAATTGATGTTAAAGAAAAAGTACAACTTTTTTATAACACAATTTTCAATATATATTGTTCTTTCTATAAGTTTTTATTATATTATATATACATATTTCATTCTAAAATATCATTTTTGTTCAACATACATAATTATTGTATCCACACATGTACAATTTTTGTTTAACCAATATAAATATTGAGTTAAATCATTTGCATTTTGATGATAAATTTAAAATTTATCTTTTCCATATAACTCTCTGGTAATATATGATATAAAACCGAGCGCATATGAAATTATTTTGATCACTAATATTGCAATTATATTTTATTATAATGCTTTTTGTAAACACATTGTACCGGCAAGCGATACTCTGTGCCCAAACGACAGGGGATATAATAATTTAATATAAATTATCATATATACCTGCCACCAAAGATTAACGATAAAAGTCGGAAACAATTTGTTATTCTATATATAATAGAAACTTGACCTCTGTTTCACCTTATTATCATGGGTTTATAATATTAACCGCGTAGCCAAGTCTTAATTTCATTTAAGAAACAAATTTATACGGATAATATTTTGATTTTAATATATGTTGTTCTATTGATAACAAAAGTATATATTATAATATATTTTGTTCAATAGTAGATGGACTACTTACTGTACCATCCTTATTTTTTATTATTATTGATATACATTATATTGACAACAGCATATGATATTCATATGGTTTGTTCAATAATTAATTGGTGGACAACCACTGACCATCCTATAGTAGTTTTTGGCCACGACGTCTAAATATCGAAATTATTTAATTCCGTTTGCCACCCATACGATAGATATTAACTATCTATAATAATAATGTGTACGCATAAAATATTATATGTATATATATAGACCAACAGACAAGCACTTCACCCTATAGTAGTTTTTGGCCACGACGTCTATATATCGGGCATATTTAATTCTCTTTGCCACCCAACCAAAGATATTCACTTTTTTATATAAAGTATTATTTGATCATATTAATATAACCAATTATTTCTGCCATATTCATATAATTTCTTTATGAATTATTTTTTGGTCATATCCATATAATCTATATGCCGTATCCATATAATGAATACGGCATATCCATACAACTAGCCATATTTGTATGTCAATGTATATTTTATTATACATTTTTTTTCTTTATACATATAATATGGTATTTCCATATCGCTATAATTGAATTATATGTATAAGATATCATTTATATATAGCATTGCCAAAATAATATGATAAACATAAATTTTGAACAATACGGCCGGTCGGCGAGCACTGCCTCCCTATATATGTTTTTGGCCACGACGTCTAAATATTGGGTATTTTTCGTACTGCGGCCCCGGTGTATGTAAATTGGGCATATTTCGTACTGATGCCAACATATCTATATGACTCATTATTTTCTTCCATATCAATATAACTTCTTTTATTTCCATATTCAAGTAATTTCTTTATTTGCCATATCAATATAAAATATTTTTTGGTCATATTTATATAATCTATATGCCGTATCCATATAATGAATA
Source organism: Drosophila takahashii (assembly GCF_030179915.1). Taxonomy (NCBI): domain Eukaryota; kingdom Metazoa; phylum Arthropoda; class Insecta; order Diptera; family Drosophilidae; genus Drosophila; species Drosophila takahashii. Next base: position 5,790 of record NW_027221682.1, read on the forward strand.
CGGCATATCCATACAACTAGCCATATTTGTATGTCAATGTATATTTTATTATACATTTTTTTTCTTTATACATATAATATGGTATTTCCATATCGCTATAATTGAATTATATGTATAAGATATCATTTATATATAGCATTGCCAAAATAATATGATAAACATAAATTTTGAACAATACGGCCGGTCGGCGAGCACTGCCTCCCTATATATGTTTTTGGCCACGACGTCTAAATATTGGGTATTTTTCGTACTGCGGCCCCGGTGTATGTAAATTGGGCATATTTCGTACTGATGCCAACATATCTATATGACTCATTATTTTCTTCCATATCAATATAACTTCTTTTATTTCCATATTCAAGTAATTTCTTTATTTGCCATATCAATATAAAATATTTTTTGGTCATATTTATATAATCTATATGCCGTATCCATATAATGAATACGGCATATCCATACAACTAGCCATATTTGTATGTCAATGTATATTTTATTATACATTTTTTTTCTTTATACATATAATATGGTATTTCCATATCGCTATAATTGAATTATATGTATAAGATATCATTTATATATAGCATTGCCAAAATAATATGATAAACATAAATTTTGAACAATACGGCCGGTCGGCGAGCACTGCCTCCCTATATATGTTTTTGGCCACGACGTCTAAATATTGGGTATTTTTCGTACTGCGGCCCCGGTGTATGTAAATTGGGCATATTTCGTACTGATGCCAACATATCTATATGACTCATTATTTTCTTCCATATCAATATAACTTCTTTTATTTCCATATTCAAGTAATTTCTTTATTTGCCATATCAATATAAAATATTTTTTGGTCATATTTATATAATCTATATGCCGTATCCATATAATGAATACGGCATATCCATACAACTAGCCATATTTGTATGTCAATGTATATTTTATTATACATTTTTTTTCTTTATACATATAATATGGTATTTCCATATCGCTATAATTGAATTATATGTATAAGATATCATTTATATATAGCATTGCCAAAATAATATGATAAACATAAATTTTGAACAATACGGCCGGTCGGCGAGCACTGCCTCCCTATATATGTTTTTGGCCACGACGTCTAAATATTGGGTATTTTTCGTACTGCGGCCCCGGTGTATGTAAATTGGGCATATTTCGTACTGATGCCAACATATCTATATGACTCATTATTTTCTTCCATATCAATATAACTTCTTTTATTTCCATATTCAAGTAATTTCTTTATTTGCCATATCAATATAAAATATTTTTTGGTCATATTTATATAATCTATATGCCGTATCCATATAATGAATACGGCATATCCATACAACTAGCCATATTTGTATGTCAATGTATATTTTATTATACATTTTTTTTCTTTATACATATAATATGGTATTTCCATATCGCTATAATTGAATTATATGTATAAGATATCATTTATATATAGCATTGCCAAAATAATATGATAAACATAAATTTTGAACAATACGGCCGGTCGGCGAGCACTGCCTCCCTATATATGTTTTTGGCCACGACGTCTAAATATTGGGTATTTATCGTACTGCGGCTCCGGTGTATGTAAATTGGGCATATTTCGTACTGATGCCACCATATCCATATAACTTATTTTTTGTTCTATATCTATATAATTAATTTTTTTCCATACCTATAACTATTAAACTAATTTTTTTCCATATCCATACTTGAACTTATTATTTTTCCCATATCCATATAACTCGTTTTTTCCATATCCACACTAGAATTTAGTATTTATCCCATATCCATATAAATCATTATTTACCATATCAATATAAATAATATTTTTCCATATTCATACTAGAACTTATTATTTCTTTAATATTCATATAACTCAATATTTTTTCATATCCATACTAGAACTTATTCTTTTTCCCATATCCATACTAGAACTTATAAATTTTCCCATATTCATATAACTAATTTTTTTCATATCCATACTAGAACATTATATTTTTGCCATATCTATATAACTCATTTTATTCCATATCCATACTAGAACTTATTATTTCTTTAATATCCATATAACTTAATATTTTTCCATATCCATACCAGAACTTTTTATTTTTCCCATATCCATAGAACTAATTTTTTTCATATCCATACTAGAACCTAATTTTCTTCCTATATCCATATAACTTATTATTTACTATTACAATATAATTAATTTTTTCCATATCCATACTAGAGCTTATTATCTCTTCAATATCCATAAAACTCAATATTTTTTCATATCCATACTAGAACTGATTATTTTTCCCATATCCATACTAGAACTCAGTATTCTTCCCATATCCATACTACAACTTAGTATTTTTCCCATATGCATATAACTCATTATTTAGCATATCAATATAACTAATTTTTTTCCATATCCATACTAGAACTTATTATTTCTTTAATATCCATATAACTCAATATTTTTTTATATCCATACTAGAACTTATTATTTTTCCCATATCCATACTAGAACTTATAAATTTTCCCATATTCATATAACTAATTTTTTTCATATCCATACTAGAACATTAAATTTTTTGCCATATCTATATAACTCATTTTATTCCATATCCATACTAGAACTTATTATTTCTTTAATATCCATATAACTCAATATTTTTTCATATCCATACTAGAACTTATCATTTTTCCCATATTCATATAACTCATTTTTCCATATCCATACTAGAACTCTGTATTCTTTTCCATATCCATATAACTCATTTTTTTTTCATATCCATACTAGAACTTATTATTTTTCCCATATCCACATAACTCATTTTTTTCATATCCATACTAGAACTTGTTATTTTTCCCATATCCATATAACTCATTTTTTTCATATCCATACTAGAACTTAATATTATTTTCATATCCATATAACTCATGTTTGGACTTGGAATATTTTTATACACGTCACTAATAGGATGACGATTCAGTTGGCTACCTTAAGAGGTACATATACTTGCATATGTCTCTTACTTGTATGTTCGGACTTAGAATATTTTTATACACGTCACTAATAGGATGACGATTCAGTTGGCTACCTTAAGAGGTACATATACTTGCATATGTCTCTTACTTGTATGTTCGGACTTAGAATATTTTTATACACGTCACTAATAGGATGACGATTCAGTTGGCTACCTTAAGAGGTACATATACTTGCATATGTCTCTTATTTGCATGTTCGGACTTAGAATATTTTTATACGCGTCACTAATAGGATGACGATTCAGTTGGCTACCTTAAGAGGTACATATACTTGCATATGTCTCTTACTTGTATGTTCGGACTTAGAATATTTTTATACACGTCACTAATAGGATGACGATTCAGTTGGCTACCTTAAGAGGTACATATACTTGCATATGTCTCTTACTTGTATGTTCGGACTTAGAATATTTTTATACACGTCACTAATAGGATGACGATTCAGTTGGCTACCTTAAGAGGTACATATACTTGCATATGTCTCTTACTTGTATGTTCGGACTTAGAATATTTGTATACACGTCACTAATAGGATGACGATTCAGTTGGCTACCTTAAGAAGTACATATACTTGCATATGTCTCTTATTTGCATGTTCGGACTTAGAATATTTTTATACGCGTCACTAATAGGATGACGATACATATGGCTACCATTGTTAAATATATTTAAATAAAATTTATTTAAATATAATTATTATTTTATATATATATATTTTATATATATATATATTCTGACTTAAAAAAGCCAAACAAAATAAACACAATTAAATTTATGTTTATTATCGAATCATCAAGCAAAGGATAAGCTTCAGTGGATCGCAGTATGGCAGCTGCTCAACCACTTACAACACCTTGCCTGTTACAAAAGTCGTTTACAATTGATTCTAGGCTTTGTCATTGTATTAAATAATGCTTTTATATGTAACTAGCGCGGCATCAGGTGATCGAAGATCCTCCCAATTTACTATGTTACAAATTACATTGGCATCACATCCATTGTCGTTTATAAAGTAAATTATAAACTTTAAATGGTTTAGAAGCCATACAATGCAAATTGCCCCTTATTTATCATTGCAGTCCAGCACGGATACGACCTTAGAGGCGTTCAGGCATAATCCAACGGACGTAGCGTCATACCACTGTTCGCTCGAACAAGTATTGTGCCATTGGTCCGTACCTGCGGTTCCTCTCGTACTACGCAGGAATGCTGTCGCAACAACGTTTTGTCATTAGTAGGGTAAAACTAACCTGTCTCACGACGGTCTAAACCCAGCTCACGTTCCCTTGCATGGGTGAACAATCCAACGCTTGGTGAATTTTGCTTCACAATGATAGGAAGAGCCGACATCGAAGGATCAAAAAGCGACGTCGCTATGAACGCTTGGCCGCCACAAGCCAGTTATCCCTATGGTAACTTTTCTGACACCTCTTGTTAAAAACTCTTTAAACCAAAAGGATCGATAGGCCGAGCTTTTGCTGTCCCTGTGTGTACTGAACACCGAGATCAAGTCAGCATTTGCCCTTTTGCTCTATGTGTGGTTTCTGTCCGCACTGAGCTGGCCTTGGGACACCTCCGTTATTATTTGAGAGATGTACCGCCCCAGTCAAACTCCCTACCTGGCAATGTCCTTGAATTGGATCATACCTGAGTAATTGGAGTTATACCAAATTTTCAAATCAAAAATACATAAATGCACCGTTTTATTAAAGAATTTGTTTGCGATTATATAACAAACTCGTGATACTTTGATCAAGAAGCTTGCATCAAAACCCAATACCATAAGATATAATAAATATATCCGTATAATGGCTAGGAAATGATACACGTTCCATTTAATCAAGTAAGTAAGGAAACAATAAGAGTAGTGGTATTTCATTGACGATACCAAACCGAAGTCTAATATCTCCCACTTATTCTACACCTCTTATGTCTCCTTACACTGCCAGATTAGAGTCAAGCTCAAAAGGGTCTTCTTTCCCCGCTAATTATTCCAAGCCCGTTCCCTTGGCTGTGGTTTCGCTAGATAGTAGATAGGGACAGTAGGAATCTCGTTAATCCATTCATGCGCGTCACTAATTAGATGACGAGGCATTTGGCTACCTTAAGAGAGTCATAGTTACTCCCGCCGTTGACCCGCGCTTACTTGAATTTCTTCACTTTGACATTCAGAGCACTGGGCAGAAATCACATTGTGTCAACACCCGCTAGGGCCATCACAATGCTTTGTTTTAATTAGACAGTCGGATTCCCCAAGTCCGTGCCAGTTCTGAATTGATTGTTAATTGATAATCGTTATAATTAATAAGAACTAATTGGTTTGACCCAATTAGTATTCTTAAAAATTTTAGCAAGAAAGTTCCACAATTGGCTACGTAACTAACTATCCGGGGAACAAGTAACTAACATAAATGCTAGAAACTCTATTTACCCAGAACGAGCACATAAACCATGTTATTGTTTCCCAATCAAGCCCGACTATCTCAATCTTCAGAGCCAATCCTTATCCCGAAGTTACGGATCTAATTTGCCGACTTCCCTTACCTACATTATTCTATCGACTAGAGACTCTTCACCTTGGAGACCAGCTGCGGATATTGGTACGGCCTGTTGAGAAGTTTGCGTGTCCCCACCATAAATTTTCAAGGTCCGAGGAGAAAATATCGACACAACAGTATATGTCATGCTCTTCTAGCCCATCTACCATATCTCTCTGCGAAAGACTTCCATGGTAGTACGGCTATAAAACAGAAAAGAAAACTCTTCCGATATCTCTCGACGGCTTCTTTATGGTCGTTCCTGTTGCCAGGATGAGCACGAGGCCCATATTTAATAACAAACGGATACTCAACAGGTTACGGAATTGGAACCGTATTCCCTTTCGTTCAAAATTATTCAAGTATATTATATTAGCTTGATTTGTATATATTGCGTTTTTGGTTTTACTTGAAAATTTTCGGCTTTCGCCTTGAACTTAGGACCGACTAACTCGTGATCAACCACTGTTCACACGAAACCCTTCTCCACTTCAGTCCTCCAAGGTCTCATTCGATTATTTGCTACTACCACCAAGATCTGTACCAATGGCAGCTCCATGCAGGCTTACGCCAAACACTTCTACGCATACCATTGTACCTTCCTACTCACTAAAGTTTCAAAATTTATATCACAAGTAATATAAATCATCTACTTTAGCGGTAATGTATAGGTATACAACTTAAGCGCCATCCATTTTAAGGGCTAGTTGCTTCGGCAGGTGAGTTGTTACACACTCCTTAGCGGATTTCGACTTCCATGATCACCGTCCTGCTGTTTTAAGCAACCAACGCCTTTCATGGTATCTGCATGAGTTGTTAATTTGGGCACCGTAACATTACGTTTGGTTCATCCCACAGCGCCAGTTCTGCTTACCAAAAGTGGCCCACTGGGCACATTATATCATAACCTTAAACTTCATATCAAGAAAGTTAAGGTTCTTACCCATTTAAAGTTTGAGAATAGGTTAAGATCGTTTCGACCCTAAGGCCTCTAATCATTCGCTTTACCAGATAAGATTATTTTATATAATATTAAAATGCACCAGCTATCCTGAGGGAAACTTCGGAAGGAACCAGCTACTAGATGGTTCGATTGGTCTTTCGCCCCTATACTCAATTCTGACAATCGATTTGCACGTCAGAACTGTTTCGGTCTTCCATCAGGGTTTCCCCTGACTTCAACCTGATCAAGTATAGTTCACCATCTTTCGGGTCACAGCATATATGCTCAAGGTACGTTCCAGTTAGAGGCATAAATAATATAAATATCATTATACATAACTATATAGAACGCCCCGGGATTGTGTTAATTAGCTATAAATAGTTAAAAAACTAATCCCATTATTAGTCAAGTTAATTACGCTATTAGGTTTATATCCCAATAACTTGCACATATGTTAGACTCCTTGGTCCGTGTTTCAAGACGGGTCCCGAAGGTATCCTGAATCTTTCGCATTGTTAATCCTACAAGTGCATATAATAAACACAAAAATCAATGATAATCATGCCATTATATAATTCCGAAAAATTAACGCACTGTATTCATATAAATCTATCAGCACTTTATCAAATTAATAACATTTATTCTGTGTTAAAATGCAAGCAATTTAATTTGAATAAACTATAAGTTATATTTTATGATAAATTTGGTATGCTAATAGATTACAATGTCCTTATATGGAAAAAATGCACACTATTATCATAATATTGTTTAAATATTACAATTTTAATGATGAATTTTCCATAACGGATATTCAGGTTCATCGGGCTTAACCTCTAAGCAGTTTCACGTACTGTTTAACTCTCTATTCAGAGTTCTTTTCAACTTTCCCTCACGGTACTTGTTTACTATCGGTCTCATGGTTATATTTAGTTTTAGATGGAGTTTACCACCCACTTAGTGCTGCACTATCAAGCAACACGACTCTTTGGAAACATCATCTAGTAATCATTAACGTTATACGGGCCTGGCACCCTCTATGGGTAAATGGCCTCATTTAAGAAGGACTTAAATCGTTAATTTCTCATACTAGAATATTGACGCTCCATACACTGCATCTCACATTTGCCATATAGACAAAGTGACTTAGTGCTGAACTGATTTCTTTTCGCTCGCCGCTACTAAGAAAATCCTTGTTAGTTTCTTTTCCTCCCCTAATTAATATGCTTAAATTCAGGGGGTAGTCCCATATGAGTTGAGGTTGTATATAACTTTTATTTGCAATTAATTCTTTATATATAATGATAAAACATTTTATTAAATTCGTTTAAAGCTGACGTATATATATATTAATGGCATTTATTTGTAACGAATTAACGAAGAATAATAATATTGTCAACGTTTTTCATATTTCAAATCATTAATAAGAGACAATTCTAGATAATATTTTATGCTAGACATTTCTCAGTATTATTTGATTGAAAAAGAAAATATTCCTCTTCGTTTTTCTCAAAGTTTAATTACTATTGTGAGATAATGTTTTTCATATATTTGTTAATATTATGAATAAAATAATTAAATTATTTTTATCCAATAATATACCATATGCTTATAAAATTTTATTATAAAATTTGTATAAACAACTTAATTAGCATAGTCTTACAACCCTCAACCATATGTAGTCCAAGCAGCACTATAAAATTAATTAAAGTACATAACAGCATGGACTGCGATATGCGTTCAAAATGTCGATGTTCATGTGTCCTGCAGTTCACACGATGACGCACAGTTTGCTGCGTTCTTCATCGACCCATGAGCCGAGTGATCCACCGCTTAGAGTTTTATAATATTGGTTTTAAATTTGGTCAAATATGTTTTTATTGAAAGAAATTAAAAATACACCATTTTACTGGCATATATCAATTCCTTCAATAAATGTATTTATATACCTAAAATAAATGCTGCGAAATGTCTTAGTTTTATATAAACAATATATATCAAAGTATTATTTGTAATGGCATTTGTTTGTTAATATATATTGATAATTTTATATAAAACATTAACCTGAAACCAGGTACAACATTGTATATTTTAGGTTGTTGCATTATCCAATGTATGATCATCATCAAATTAGTTGGCCAATACATCTCGCAACGCGTGTATATTATGGTCCATATACACACAAAAGTTTATAATAAATATATAAAATATATTTTATTATATTAATAATTCGAGTTGCTTGTTCGAATTTTATGTTTGTTTCTATTTAATTTATTTGTAATAATATTATATTATTACAATATTTCGATTTGCGTGTGCGAAATTTATTTGATCTTTTACTTTTAAGATCATATTTTTGGTATAATTATTATTATAATTATTATGTATATATATATATATATTGGTAATTTGTATTAAATTTGTATTAACAAATTTTTTTATTAACGGTAAGGATATTATACAATAATGATCCTTCCGCAGGTTCACCTACGGAAACCTTGTTACGACTTTTACTTCCTCTAAATAATCAAGTTCGGTCAACTTTTGCGAAACAACCGTAACACACAAGGCGTCACAGTGATCACGTCCGGAGACCTCACTAAATAATTCAATCGGTAGTAGCGACGGGCGGTGTGTACAAAGGGCAGGGACGTAATCAATGCGAGTTAATGACTCACACTTACTGGGAATTCCAAGTTCATGTGAACAGTTTCAGTTCACAATCCCAAGCATGAAAGTGGTTCAGCGGTTTACCCGGACCTCTCGGTCTAGGAAATACACGTTGATACTTTCATTGTAGCGCGCGTGCAGCCCAGGACATCTAAGGGCATCACAGACCTGTTATTGCTCAATCTCATTATTGCTAGACGCAATTTGTCCATTTAAGAAGCTAGTGTCCTTATAATGGGACAAACCAACAGGTACGGCTCCACTTATATAAACACATTCAAACACAATAAACATTTTACTGCCACCATGAATGAAGGCTATATAAGCTTCAACACCATAATCCTGAAGATATCTATTTAATATATTTGAGTCTCGTTCGTTATCGGAATTAACCAGACAAATCACTCCACGAACTAAGAACGGCCATGCACCACCACCCATAGATTCGAGAAAGAGCTATCAATCTGTCTTACACACTTATGTTCGGACCTGGTAAGTTTTCCCGTGTTGAGTCAAATTAAGCCGCAGGCTCCACTCCTGGTGGTGCCCTTCCGTCAATTCCTTTAAGTTTCAGCTTTGCAACCATACTTCCCCCGGAGCCCAAAAGCTTTGGTTTCCCGGGAAGCGACTGAGAGAGCCATAAAAGTAGCTACACCCAATTGCTAGCTGGCATCGTTTATGGTTAGAACTAGGGCGGTATCTGATCGCCTTCGAACCTCTAACTTTCGTTCTTGATTAATGAAAACATCTTTGGCAAATGCTTTCGCTTAAGTTAGTCTTACGACGGTCCAAGAATTTCACCTCTCGCGTCGTAATACTAATGCCCCCAAACTGCTTCTATTAATCATTACCTCTTGATCTGAAAACCAATGAAAGCAGAACAGAGGTCTTATTTCATTATCCCATGCACAGAATATTCAGGCATTTGAAGCCTGCTTTAAGCACTCTAATTTGTTCAAAGTAATTGTACCGGCCCACAATAACACTCGTTTAAGAGCACTAATGCAGGTTTTTAAATAGGAGGAACATATGAAAAAATACAAGTATTTAAACACATATAAGAACTCCACCGGTAATACGCTTACATACATAAAGGTATAGTACTAACCACAATTGTAAGTTGTACTACCCGTATGAAGCACAAGTTCAACTACGAACGTTTTAACCGCAACAACTTTAATATACGCTATTGGAGCTGGAATTACCGCGGCTGCTGGCACCAGACTTGCCCTCCAATTGGTCCTTGTTAAAGGATTTAAAGTGTACTCATTCCAATTACAGGGCCTCGGATATGAGTCCTGTATTGTTATTTTTCGTCACTACCTCCCCGAGCTGGGAGTGGGTAATTTACGCGCCTGCTGCCTTCCTTAGATGTGGTAGCCGTTTCTCAGGCTCCCTCTCCGGAATCGAACCCTGATTCCCCGTTACCCGTTGCAACCATGGTAGTCCTAGATACTACCATCAAAAGTTGATAGGGCAGACATTTGAAAGATCTGTCGTCGGTACAAGACCATACGATCTGCATGTTATCTAGAGTTCAACCAATATAACGATCTTGCGATCGCTTGGTTTTAGCCTAATAAAAGCACATGTCCCATAAGGTTCATGTTTTAATTGCATGTATTAGCTCTATAATTACCACAGTTATCCAAGTAACTGTTAACGATCTAAGGAACCATAACTGATATAATGAGCCTTTTGCGGTTTCACTTTTAATTCGTGTGTACTTAGACATGCATGGCTTAATCTTTGAGACAAGCATATAACTACTGGCAGGATCAACCAGAATAATGTTTTCGTTCATATTTCATTCATATTTTTTGAATAGAAATTAGTAATATAAATATAATAGATTTTATTTCCATTTTATATGTTCGGTTTTTCTTAAATATTGATTTTAATTCAATATTTTTTTTTTGCTTTGTGAAATAATTCTATTTTAATTCGAATACGGCCATTTTTATATGGCATTCGTATACGTTCTTTAATTTTTACTTGTTTCGCCACTAATATAACAAGTTTATAATTGATGTTAAAGAAAAAGTACAACTTTTTTATAACACAATTTTCAATATATATTGTTCTTTCTATAAGTTTGTATTATATTATATATACATATTTCATTCTAAAATATCATTTTTGTTCAACATACATAATTATTGTATCCACACATGTACAATTTTTGTTTAACCAATATAAATATTGAGTTAAATCATTTGCATTTTGATGATAAATTTAAAATTTATCTTTTCCATATAACTCTCTGGTAATATATGATATAAAACCGAGCGCATATGAAATTATTTTGATCACTAATATTGCAATTATATTTTATTATAATGCTTTTTGTAAACACATTGTACCGGCAAGCGATACTCTGTGCCCAAACGACAGGGGATATAATAATTTAATATAAATTATCATATATACCTGCCACCAAAGATTAACGATAAAAGTCGGAAACAATTTGTTATTCTATATATAATAGAAACTTGACCTCTGTTTCACTTTATTATCATGGGTTTATAATATTAACCGCGTAGCCAAGTCTTAATTTCATTTAAGAAACAAATTTATACGGATAATATTTTGATTTTAATATATGTTGTTCTATTGATAACAAAAGTATATATTATAATATATTTTGTTCAATAGTAGATGGACTACTTACTGTACCATCCTTATTTTTTATTATTATTGATATACATTATATTGACAACAGCATATGATATTCATATGGTTTGTTCAATAATTAATTGGTGGACAACCACTGACCATCCTATAGTAGTTTTTGGCCACGACGTCTAAATATCGAAATTATTTAATTCCGTTTGCCACCCATACGATAGATATTAACTATCTATAATAATAATGTGTACGCATAAAATATTATATGTATATATATAGACCAACAGACAAGCACTTCACCCTATAGTAGTTTTTGGCCACGACGTCTATATATCGGGCATATTTAATTCTCTTTGCCACCCAACCAAAGATATTCACTTTTTTATATAAAGTATTATTTGATCATATTAATATAACCAATTATTTCTGCCATATTCATATAATTTCTTTATGAATTATTTTTTGGTCATATCCATATAATCTATATGCCGTATCCATATAATGAATACGGCATATCCATACAACTAGCCATATTTGTATGTCAATGTATATTTTATTATACATTTTTTTTCTTTATACATATAATATGGTATTTCCATATCGCTATAATTGAATTATATGTATAAGATATCATTTATATATAGCATTGCCAAAATAATATGATAAACATAAATTTTGAACAATACGGCCGGTCGGCGAGCACTGCCTCCCTATATATGTTTTTGGCCACGACGTCTAAATATTGGGTATTTTTCGTACTGCGGCCCCGGTGTATGTAAATTGGGCATATTTCGTACTGATGCCAACATATCTATATGACTCATTATTTTCTTCCATATCAATATAACTTCTTTTATTTCCATATTCAAGTAATTTCTTTATTTGCCATATCAATATAAAATATTTTTTGGTCATATTTATATAATCTATATGCCGTATCCATATAATGAATACGGCATATCCATACAACTAGCCATATTTGTATGTCAATGTATATTTTATTATACATTTTTTTTCTTTATACATATAATATGGTATTTCCATATCGCTATAATTGAATTATATGTATAAGATATCATTTATATATAGCATTGCCAAAATAATATGATAAACATAAATTTTGAACAATACGGCCGGTCGGCGAGCACTGCCTCCCTATATATGTTTTTGGCCACGACGTCTAAATATTGGGTATTTTTCGTACTGCGGCCCCGGTGTATGTAAATTGGGCATATTTCGTACTGATGCCAACATATCTATATGACTCATTATTTTCTTCCATATCAATATAACTTCTTTTATTTCCATATTCAAGTAATTTCTTTATTTGCCATATCAATATAAAATATTTTTTGGTCATATTTATATAATCTATATGCCGTATCCATATAATGAATACGGCATATCCATACAACTAGCCATATTTGTATGTCAATGTATATTTTATTATACATTTTTTTTCTTTATACATATAATATGGTATTTCCATATCGCTATAATTGAATTATATGTATAAGATATCATTTATATATAGCATTGCCAAAATAATATGAAAAACATAAATTTTGAACAATACGGCCGGTCGGCGAGCACTGCCTCCCTATATATGTTTTTGGCCACGACGTCTAAATATTGGGTATTTATCGTACTGCGGCTCCGGTGTATGTAAATTGGGCATATTTCGTACTGATGCCACCATATCCATATAACTTATTTTTTGTTCTATATCTATATAATTATCCATATCCACACTAGAATTTAGTATTTATCCCATATCCATATAAATCATTATTTACCATATCAATATAAATAATATTTTTCCATATTCATACTAGAACTTATTATTTCTTTAATATTCATATAACTCAATATTTTTTCATATCCATACTAGAACTTATTCTTTTTCCCATATCCATACTAGAACTTATAAATTTTCCCATATTCATATAACTAATTTTTTTCATATCCATACTAGAACATTATATTTTTGCCATATCTCTACAACTCATTTTATTCCATATCCATACTAGAACTTATTATTTCTTAAATATCCATATAACTTAATATTTTTCCATATCCATACCAGAACTTTTTATTTTTCCCATATCCATAGAACTAATTTTTTTCATATCCATACTAGAACCTAATTTTCTTCCTATATCCATATAACTTATTATTTACTATTACAATATAATTAATTTTTTCCATATCCATACTAGAGCTTATTATCTCTTCAATATCCATAAAACTCAATATTTTTTCATATCCATACTAGAACTGATTATTTTTCCCATATCCATACTAGAACTCAGTATTCTTCCCATATCCATACTACAACTTAGTATTTTTCCCATATGCATATAACTCATTATTTAGCATATCAATATAACTAATTTTTTTCCATATCCATACTAGAACTTATTATTTCTTTAATATCCATATAACTCAATATTTTTTTATATCCATACTAGAACTTATTATTTTTCCCATATCCATACTAGAACTTATAAATTTTCCCATATTCATATAACTAATTTTTTTCATATCCATACTAGAACATTAAATTTTTTGCCATATCTATATAACTCATTTTATTCCATATCCATACTAGAACTTATTATTTCTTTAATATCCATATAACTCAATATTTTTTCATATCCATACTAGAACTTATCATTTTTCCCATATTCATATAACTCATTTTTCCATATCCATACTAGAACTCTGTATTCTTTTCCATATCCATATAACTCATTTTTTTTTCATATCCATACTAGAAATTATTATTTTTCCCATATCCACATAACTCATTTTTTTCATATCCATACTAGAACTTGTTATTTTTCCCATATCCATATAACTCATTTTTTTCATATCCATACTAGAACTTAATATTATTTTCATATCCATATAACTCATGTTTGGACTTGGAATATTTTTATACACGTCACTAATAGGATGACGATTCAATCATCTATTTTAAGAGGAACATTGACTTGCATATGTCTCTTACTTGCATGTTCGGACTTAGAATATTTTTATACACGTCACTAATAGGATGACGATTCAGTTGGCTACCTTAAGAGGTACATATACTTGCATATGTCTCTTACTTGTATGTTCGGACTTAGAATATTTTTATACGCGTCACTAATAGGATGACGATTCAGTTGGCTACCTTAAGAGGTACATATACTTGCATATGTCTCTTATTTGCATGTTCGGACTTAGAATATTTGTATACGCGTCACTAATAGGATGACGATTCAGTTGGCTACCTTAAGAGGTACATATACTTGCATATGTCTCTTACTTGTATGTTCGGACTTAGAATATTTGTATACACGTCACTAATAGGATGACGATTCAGTTGGCTACCTTAAGAAGTACATATACTTGCATATGTCTCTTATTTGCATGTTCGGACTTAGAATATTTTTATACGCGTCACTAATAGGATGACGATACATATGGCTACCATTGTTAAATATATTTAAATAAAATTTATTTAAATATAATTATTATTTTATATATATATATTTTATATATATATATATATATTCTGACTTAAAAAAGCCAAACAAAATAAACACAATTAAATTTATGTTTATTATCGAATCATCAAGCAAAGGATAAGCTTCAGTGGATCGCAGTATGGCAGCTGCTCAACCACTTACAACACCTTGCCTGTTACAAAAGTCGTTTACAATTGATTCTAGGCTTTGTCATTGTATTAAATAATGCTTTTATATGTAACTAGCGCGGCATCAGGTGATCGAAGATCCTCCCAATTTACTATGTTACAAATTACATTGGCATCACATCCATTGTCGTTTATAAAGTAAATTATAAACTTTAAATGGTTTAGAAGCCATACAATGCAAATTGCCCCTTATTTATCATTGCAGTCCAGCACGGATACGACCTTAGAGGCGTTCAGGCATAATCCAACGGACGTAGCGTCATACCACTGTTCGCTCGAACAAGTATTGTGCCATTGGTCCGTACCTGCGGTTCCTCTCGTACTACGCAGGAATGCTGTCGCAACAACGTTTTGTCATTAGTAGGGTAAAACTAACCTGTCTCACGACGGTCTAAACCCAGCTCACGTTCCCTTGCATGGGTGAACAATCCAACGCTTGGTGAATTTTGCTTCACAATGATAGGAAGAGCCGACATCGAAGGATCAAAAAGCGACGTCGCTATGAACGCTTGGCCGCCACAAGCCAGTTATCCCTATGGTAACTTTTCTGACACCTCTTGTTAAAAACTCTTTAAACCAAAAGGATCGATAGGCCGAGCTTTTGCTGTCCCTGTGTGTACTGAACACCGAGATCAAGTCAGCATTTGCCCTTTTGCTCTATGTGTGGTTTCTGTCCGCACTGAGCTGGCCTTGGGACACCTCCGTTATTATTTGAGAGATGTACCGCCCCAGTCAAACTCCCTACCTGGCAATGTCCTTGAATTGGATCATACCTGAGTAATTGGAGTTATACCAAATTTTCAAATCAAAAATACATAAATGCACCGTTTTATTAAAGAATTTGTTTGCGATTATATAACAAACTCGTGATACTTTGATCAAGAAGCTTGCATCAAAACCCAATACCATAAGATATAATAAATATATCCGTATAATGGCTAGGAAATGATACACGTTCCATTTAATCAAGTAAGTAAGGAAACAATAAGAGTAGTGGTATTTCATTGACGATACCAAACCGAAGTCTAATATCTCCCACTTATTCTACACCTCTTATGTCTCCTTACACTGCCAGATTAGAGTCAAGCTCAAAAGGGTCTTCTTTCCCCGCTAATTATTCCAAGCCCGTTCCCTTGGCTGTGGTTTCGCTAGATAGTAGATAGGGACAGTAGGAATCTCGTTAATCCATTCATGCGCGTCACTAATTAGATGACGAGGCATTTGGCTACCTTAAGAGAGTCATAGTTACTCCCGCCGTTGACCCGCGCTTACTTGAATTTCTTCACTTTGACATTCAGAGCACTGGGCAGAAATCACATTGTGTCAACACCCGCTAGGGCCATCACAATGCTTTGTTTTAATTAGACAGTCGGATTCCCCAAGTCCGTGCCAGTTCTGAATTGATTGTTAATTGATAATCGTTATAATTAATAAGAACTAATTGGTTTGACCCAATTAGTATTCTTAAAAATTTTAGCAAGAAAGTTCCACAATTGGCTACGTAACTAACTATCCGGGGAACAAGTAACTAACATAAATGCTAGAAACTCTATTTACCCAGAACGAGCACATAAACCATGTTATTGTTTCCCAATCAAGCCCGACTATCTCAATCTTCAGAGCCAATCCTTATCCCGAAGTTACGGATCTAATTTGCCGACTTCCCTTACCTACATTATTCTATCGACTAGAGACTCTTCACCTTGGAGACCAGCTGCGGATATTGGTACGGCCTGTTGAGAAGTTTGCGTGTCCCCACCATAAATTTTCAAGGTCCGAGGAGAAAATATCGACACAACAGTATATGTCATGCTCTTCTAGCCCATCTACCATATCTCTCTGCGAAAGACTTCCATGGTAGTACGGCTATAAAACAGAAAAGAAAACTCTTCCGATATCTCTCGACGGCTTCTTTATGGTCGTTCCTGTTGCCAGGATGAGCACGAGGCCCATATTTAATAACAAACGGATACTCAACAGGTTACGGAATTGGAACCGTATTCCCTTTCGTTCAAAATTATTCAAGTATATTATATTAGCTTGATTTGTATATATTGCGTTTTTGGTTTTACTTGAAAATTTTCGGCTTTCGCCTTGAACTTAGGACCGACTAACTCGTGATCAACCACTGTTCACACGAAACCCTTCTCCACTTCAGTCCTCCAAGGTCTCATTCGATTATTTGCTACTACCACCAAGATCTGTACCAATGGCAGCTCCATGCAGGCTTACGCCAAACACTTCTACGCATACCATTGTACCTTCCTACTCACTAAAGTTTCAAAATTTATATCACAAGTAATATAAATCATCTACTTTAGCGGTAATGTATAGGTATACAACTTAAGCGCCATCCATTTTAAGGGCTAGTTGCTTCGGCAGGTGAGTTGTTACACACTCCTTAGCGGATTTCGACTTCCATGATCACCGTCCTGCTGTTTTAAGCAACCAACGCCTTTCATGGTATCTGCATGAGTTGTTAATTTGGGCACCGTAACATTACGTTTGGTTCATCCCACAGCGCCAGTTCTGCTTACCAAAAGTGGCCCACTGGGCACATTATATCATAACCTTAAACTTCATATCAAGAAAGTTAAGGTTCTTACCCATTTAAAGTTTGAGAATAGGTTAAGATCGTTTCGACCCTAAGGCCTCTAATCATTCGCTTTACCAGATAAGATTATTTTATATAATATTAAAATGCACCAGCTATCCTGAGGGAAACTTCGGAAGGAACCAGCTACTAGATGGTTCGATTGGTCTTTCGCCCCTATACTCAATTCTGACAATCGATTTGCACGTCAGAACTGTTTCGGTCTTCCATCAGGGTTTCCCCTGACTTCAACCTGATCAAGTATAGTTCACCATCTTTCGGGTCACAGCATATATGCTCAAGGTACGTTCCAGTTAGAGGCATAAATAATATAAATATCATTATACATAACTATATAGAACGCCCCGGGATTGTGTTAATTAGCTATAAATAGTTAAAAAACTAATCCCATTATTAGTCAAGTTAATTACGCTATTAGGTTTATATCCCAATAACTTGCACATATGTTAGACTCCTTGGTCCGTGTTTCAAGACGGGTCCCGAAGGTATCCTGAATCTTTCGCATTGTTAATCCTACAAGTGCATATAATAAACACAAAAATCAATGATAATCATGCCATTATATAATTCCGAAAAATTAACGCACTGTATTCATATAAATCTATCAGCACTTTATCAAATTAATAACATTTATTCTGTGTTAAAATGCAAGCAATTTAATTTGAATAAACTATAAGTTATATTTTATGATAAATTTGGTATGCTAATAGATTACAATGTCCTTATATGGAAAAAATGCACACTATTATCATAATATTGTTTAAATATTACAATTTTAATGATGAATTTTCCATAACGGATATTCAGGTTCATCGGGCTTAACCTCTAAGCAGTTTCACGTACTGTTTAACTCTCTATTCAGAGTTCTTTTCAACTTTCCCTCACGGTACTTGTTTACTATCGGTCTCATGGTTATATTTAGTTTTAGATGGAGTTTACCACCCACTTAGTGCTGCACTATCAAGCAACACGACTCTTTGGAAACATCATCTAGTAATCATTAACGTTATACGGGCCTGGCACCCTCTATGGGTAAATGGCCTCATTTAAGAAGGACTTAAATCGTTAATTTCTCATACTAGAATATTGACGCTCCATACACTGCATCTCACATTTGCCATATAGACAAAGTGACTTAGTGCTGAACTGATTTCTTTTCGCTCGCCGCTACTAAGAAAATCCTTGTTAGTTTCTTTTCCTCCCCTAATTAATATGCTTAAATTCAGGGGGTAGTCCCATATGAGTTGAGGTTGTATATAACTTTTATTTGCAATTAATTCTTTATATATAATGATAAAACATTTTATTAAATTCGTTTAAAGCTGACGTATATATATATTAATGGCATTTATTTGTAACGAATTAACGAAGAATAATAATATTGTCAACGTTTTTCATATTTCAAATCATTAATAAGAGACAATTCTAGATAATATTTTATGCTAGACATTTCTCAGTATTATTTGATTGAAAAAGAAAATATTCCTCTTCGTTTTTCTCAAAGTTTAATTACTATTGTGAGATAATGTTTTTCATATATTTGTTAATATTATGAATAAAATAATTAAATTATTTTTATCCAATAATATACCATATGCTTATAAAATTTTATTATAAAATTTGTATAAACAACTTAATTAGCATAGTCTTACAACCCTCAACCATATGTAGTCCAAGCAGCACTATAAAATTAATTAAAGTACATAACAGCATGGACTGCGATATGCGTTCAAAATGTCGATGTTCATGTGTCCTGCAGTTCACACGATGACGCACAGTTTGCTGCGTTCTTCATCGACCCATGAGCCGAGTGATCCACCGCTTAGAGTTTTATAATATTGGTTTTAAATTTGGTCAAATATGTTTTTATTGAAAGAAATTAAAAATACACCATTTTACTGGCATATATCAATTCCTTCAATAAATGTATTTATATACCTAAAATAAATGCTGCGAAATGTCTTAGTTTTATATAAACAATATATATCAAAGTATTATTTGTAATGGCATTTGTTTGTTAATATATATTGATAATTTTATATAAAACATTAACCTGAAACCAGGTACAACATTGTATATTTTAGGTTGTTGCATTATCCAATGTATGATCATCATCAAATTAGTTGGCCAATACATCTCGCAACGCGTGTATATTATGGTCCATATACACACAAAAGTTTATAATAAATATATAAAATATATTTTATTATATTAATAATTCGATTTGCTTGTTCGAATTTTATGTTTGTTTCTATTTAATTTATTTGTAATAATATTATATTATTACAATATTTCGATTTGCTTGTTCGAAATTTATTTGATCTTTTACTTTTAAGATCATATTTTTGGTATAATTATTATTATAATTATTATGTATATATATATATATATTGGTAATTTGTATTAAATTTGTATTAACAAATTTTTTTATTAACGGTAAGGATATTATACAATAATGATCCTTCCGCAGGTTCACCTACGGAAACCTTGTTACGACTTTTACTTCCTCTAAATAATCAAGTTCGGTCAACTTTTGCGAAACAACCGTAACACACAAGGCGTCACAGTGATCACGTCCGGAGACCTCACTAAATAATTCAATCGGTAGTAGCGACGGGCGGTGTGTACAAAGGGCAGGGACGTAATCAATGCGAGTTAATGACTCACACTTACTGGGAATTCCAAGTTCATGTGAACAGTTTCAGTTCACAATCCCAAGCATGAAAGTGGTTCAGCGGTTTACCCGGACCTCTCGGTCTAGGAAATACACGTTGATACTTTCATTGTAGCGCGCGTGCAGCCCAGGACATCTAAGGGCATCACAGACCTGTTATTGCTCAATCTCATTATTGCTAGACGCAATTTGTCCATTTAAGAAGCTAGTGTCCTTATAATGGGACAAACCAACAGGTACGGCTCCACTTATATAAACACATTCAAACACAATAAACATTTTACTGCCACCATGAATGAAGGCTATATAAGCTTCAACACCATAATCCTGAAGATATCTATTTAATATATTTGAGTCTCGTTCGTTATCGGAATTAACCAGACAAATCACTCCACGAACTAAGAACGGCCATGCACCACCACCCATAGATTCGAGAAAGAGCTATCAATCTGTCTTACACACTTATGTTCGGACCTGGTAAGTTTTCCCGTGTTGAGTCAAATTAAGCCGCAGGCTCCACTCCTGGTGGTGCCCTTCCGTCAATTCCTTTAAGTTTCAGCTTTGCAACCATACTTCCCCCGGAGCCCAACAGCTGAGGTTTCCGGGAAGAGACTGAGAGAGCCATAAAAGTAGCTACACCCAATTGCTAGCTGGCATCGTTTATGGTTAGAACTAGGGCGGTATCTGATCGCCTTCGAACCTCTAACTTTCGTTCTTGATTAATGAAAACATCTTTGGCAAATGCTTTCGCTTAAGTTAGTCTTACGACGGTCCAAGAATTTCACCTCTCGCGTCGTAATACTAATGCCCCCAAACTGCTTCTATTAATCATTACCTCTTGATCTGAAAACCAATGAAAGCAGAACAGAGGTCTTATTTCATTATCCCATGCACAGAATATTCAGGCATTTGAAGCCTGCTTTAAGCACTCTAATTTGTTCAAAGTAATTGTACCGGCCCACAATAACACTCGTTTAAGAGCACTAATGCAGGTTTTTAAATAGGAGGAACATATGAAAAAATACAAGTATTTAAACACATATAAGAACTCCACCGGTAATACGCTTACATACATAAAGGTATAGTACTAACCACAATTGTAAGTTGTACTACCCGTATGAAGCACAAGTTCAACTACGAACGTTTTAACCGCAACAACTTTAATATACGCTATTGGAGCTGGAATTACCGCGGCTGCTGGCACCAGACTTGCCCTCCAATTGGTCCTTGTTAAAGGATTTAAAGTGTACTCATTCCAATTACAGGGCCTCGGATATGAGTCCTGTATTGTTATTTTTCGTCACTACCTCCCCGAGCTGGGAGTGGGTAATTTACGCGCCTGCTGCCTTCCTTAGATGTGGTAGCCGTTTCTCAGGCTCCCTCTCCGGAATCGAACCCTGATTCCCCGTTACCCGTTGCAACCATGGTAGTCCTAGATACTACCATCAAAAGTTGATAGGGCAGACATTTGAAAGATCTGTCGTCGGTACAAGACCATACGATCTGCATGTTATCTAGAGTTCAACCAATATAACGATCTTGCGATCGCTTGGTTTTAGCCTAATAAAAGCACATGTCCCATAAGGTTCATGTTTTAATTGCATGTATTAGCTCTAGAATTACCACAGTTATCCAAGTAACTGTTAACGATCTAAGGAACCATAACTGATATAATGAGCCTTTTGCGGTTTCACTTTTAATTCGTGTGTACTTAGACATGCATGGCTTAATCTTTGAGACAAGCATATAACTACTGGCAGGATCAACCAGAATAATGTTTTCGTTCATATTTCATTCATATTTTTTGAATAGAAATTAGTAATATAAATATAATAGATTTTATTTCCATTTTATATGTTCGGTTTTTCTTAAATATTGATTTTAATTCAATATTTTTTTTTTGCTTTGTGAAATAATTCTATTTTAATTCGAATACGGCCATTTTTATATGGCATTCGTATACGTTCTTTAATTTTTACTTGTTTCGCCACTAATATAACAAGTTTATAATTGATGTTAAAGAAAAAGTACAACTTTTTTATAACACAATTTTCAATATATATTGTTCTTTCTATAAGTTTTTATTATATTATATATACATATTTCATTCTAAAATATCATTTTTGTTCAACATACATAATTATTGTATCCACACATGTACAATTTTTGTTTAACCAATATAAATATTGAGTTAAATCATTTGCATTTTGATGATAAATTTAAAATTTATCTTTTCCATATAACTCTCTGGTAATATATGATATAAAACCGAGCGCATATGAAATTATTTTGATCACTAATATTGCAATTATATTTTATTATAATGCTTTTTGTAAACACATTGTACCGGCAAGCGATACTCTGTGCCCAAACGACAGGGGATATAATAATTTAATATAAATTATCATATATACCTGCCACCAAAGATTAACGATAAAAGTCGGAAACAATTTGTTATTCTATATATAATAGAAACTTGACCTCTGTTTCACCTTATTATCATGGGTTTATAATATTAACCGCGTAGCCAAGTCTTAATTTCATTTAAGAAACAAATTTATACGGATAATATTTTGATTTTAATATATGTTGTTCTATTGATAACAAAAGTATATATTATAATATATTTTGTTCAATAGTAGATGGACTACTTACTGTACCATCCTTATTTTTTATTATTATTGATATACATTATATTGACAACAGCATATGATATTCATATGGTTTGTTCAATAATTAATTGGTGGACAACCACTGACCATCCTATAGTAGTTTTTGGCCACGACGTCTAAATATCGAAATTATTTAATTCCGTTTGCCACCCATACGATAGATATTAACTATCTATAATAATAATGTGTACGCATAAAATATTATATGTATATATATAGACCAACAGACAAGCACTTCACCCTATAGTAGTTTTTGGCCACGACGTCTATATATCGGGCATATTTAATTCTCTTTGCCACCCAACCAAAGATATTCACTTTTTTATATAAAGTATTATTTGATCATATTAATATAACCAATTATTTCTGCCATATTCATATAATTTCTTTATGAATTATTTTTTGGTCATATCCATATAATCTATATGCCGTATCCATATAATGAATACGGCATATCCATACAACTAGCCATATTTGTATGTCAATGTATATTTTATTATACATTTTTTTTCTTTATACATATAATATGGTATTTCCATATCGCTATAATTGAATTATATGTATAAGATATCATTTATATATAGCATTGCCAAAATAATATGATAAACATAAATTTTGAACAATACGGCCGGTCGGCGAGCACTGCCTCCCTATATATGTTTTTGGCCACGACGTCTAAATATTGGGTATTTTTCGTACTGCGGCCCCGGTGTATGTAAATTGGGCATATTTCGTACTGATGCCAACATATCTATATGACTCATTATTTTCTTCCATATCAATATAACTTCTTTTATTTCCATATTCAAGTAATTTCTTTATTTGCCATATCAATATAAAATATTTTTTGGTCATATTTATATAATCTATATGCCGTATCCATATAATGAATACGGCATATCCATACAACTAGCCATATTTGTATGTCAATGTATATTTTATTATACATTTTTTTTCTTTATACATATAATATGGTATTTCCATATCGCTATAATTGAATTATATGTATAAGATATCATTTATATATAGCATTGCCAAAATAATATGATAAACATAAATTTTGAACAATACGGCCGGTCGGCGAGCACTGCCTCCCTATATATGTTTTTGGCCACGACGTCTAAATATTGGGTATTTTTCGTACTGCGGCCCCGGTGTATGTAAATTGGGCATATTTCGTACTGATGCCAACATATCTATATGACTCATTATTTTCTTCCATATCAATATAACTTCTTTTATTTCCATATTCAAGTAATTTCTTTATTTGCCATATCAATATAAAATATTTTTTGGTCATATTTATATAATCTATATGCCGTATCCATATAATGAATACGGCATATCCATACAACTAGCCATATTTGTATGTCAATGTATATTTTATTATACATTTTTTTTCTTTATACATATAATATGGTATTTCCATATCGCTATAATTGAATTATATGTATAAGATATCATTTATATATAGCATTGCCAAAATAATATGAAAACATAAATTTTGAACAATACGGCCGGTCGGCGAGCACTGCCTCCCTATATATGTTTTTGGCCACGACGTCTAAATATTGGGTATTTTTCGTACTGCGGCCCCGGTGTATGTAAATTGGGCATATTTCGTACTGATGCCAACATATCTATATAACTATTTTTTGTTCTATATCTATATAATTATTTTATTCATATTAGAATTTAGTATTTATCCCATATCCATATAAATCATTATTTACCATATCAATATAAATAATATTTTTCCATATTCATACTAGAACTTATTATTTCTTTAATATTCATATAATCAATATTTTTTCATATCCATACTAGAACTTATTCTTTTTCCATATCCATACTAGAACTTATAAATTTTCCCATATTCATATAACTAATTTTTTTCATATCCATACTAGAACATTATATTTTTGCCATATCTCTACAACTCATTTTATTCCATATCCATACTAGAACTTATTATTTCTTAAATATCCATATAACTTAATATTTTTCCATATCCATACCAGAACTTTTTATTTTTCCCATATCCATAGAACTAATTTTTTTCATATCCATACTAGAACCTAATTTTCTTCCTATATCCATATAACTTATTATTTACTATTACAATATAATTAATTTTTTCCATATCCATACTAGAGCTTATTATCTCTTCAATATCCATAAAACTCAATATTTTTTCATATCCATACTAGAACTGATTATTTTTCCCATATCCATACTAGAACTCAGTATTCTTCCCATATCCATACTACAACTTAGTATTTTTCCCATATGCATATAACTCATTATTTAGCATATCAATATAACTAATTTTTTTCCATATCCATACTAGAACTTATTATTTCTTTAATATCCATATAACTCAATATTTTTTTATATCCATACTAGAACTTATTATTTTTCCCATATCCATACTAGAACTTATAAATTTTCCCATATTCATATAACTAATTTTTTCATATCCATACTAGAACATTAATTTTTTGCCATATCTATATAACTCATTTTATTCCATATCCATACTAGAACTTATTATTTCTTTAATATCCATATAACTCAATATTTTTTCATATCCATACTAGAACTTATCATTTTTCCCATATTCATATAACTCATTTTTCCATATCCATACTAGAACTCTGTATTCTTTTCCATATCCATATAACTCATTTTTTTTTCATATCCATACTAGAAATTATTATTTTTCCCATATCCACATAACTCATTTTTTCATATCCATACTAGAACTTGTTATTTTTCCCATATCCATATAACTCATTTTTTTCATATCCATACTAGAACTTAATATTATTTTCATATCCATATAACTCATGTTTGGACTTGGAATATTTTTATACACGTCACTAATAGGATGACGATTCAATCATCTATTTAAGAGGAACATTGACTTGCATATGTCTCTTACTTGCATGTTCGGACTTAGAATATTTTTATACACGTCACTAATAGGATGACGATTCAGTTGGCTACCTTAAGAGGTACATATACTTGCATATGTCTCTTACTTGTATGTTCGGACTTAGAATATTTTTATACGCGTCACTAATAGGATGACGATTCAGTTGGCTACCTTAAGAGGTACTATACTTGCATATGTCTCTTATTTGCATGTTCGGACTTAGAATATTTTTATACGCGTCACTAATAGGATGACGATTCAGTTGGCTACCTTAAGAGGTACATATACTTGCATATGTCTCTTACTTGTATGTTCGGACTTAGAATATTTGTATACACGTCACTAATAGGATGACGATTCAGTTGGCTACCTTAAGAAGTACATATACTTGCATATGTCTCTTATTTGCATGTTCGGACTTAGAATATTTTTATACGCGTCACTAATAGGATGACGATACATATGGCTACCATTGTTAAATATATTTAAATAAAATTTATTTAAATATAATTATTATTTTTTATATATATATTTTATATATATATATATTTCTGACTTAAAAAAGCCAAACAAAATAAACACAATTAAATTTATGTTTATTATCGAATCATCAAGCAAAGGATAAGCTTCAGTGGATCGCAGTATGGCAGCTGCTCAACCACTTACAACACCTTGCCTGTTACAAAAGTCGTTTACAATTGATTCTAGGCTTTGTCATTGTATTAAATAATGCTTTTATATGTAACTAGCGCGGCATCAGGTGATCGAAGATCCTCCCAATTTACTATGTTACAAATTACATTGGCATCACATCCATTGTCGTTTATAAAGTAAATTATAAACTTTAAATGGTTTAGAAGCCATACAATGCAAATTGCCCCTTATTTATCATTGCAGTCCAGCACGGATACGACCTTAGAGGCGTTCAGGCATAATCCAACGGACGTAGCGTCATACCACTGTTCGCTCGAACAAGTATTGTGCCATTGGTCCGTACCTGCGGTTCCTCTCGTACTACGCAGGAATGCTGTCGCAACAACGTTTTGTCATTAGTAGGGTAAAACTAACCTGTCTCACGACGGTCTAAACCCAGCTCACGTTCCCTTGCATGGGTGAACAATCCAACGCTTGGTGAATTTTGCTTCACAATGATAGGAAGAGCCGACATCGAAGGATCAAAAAGCGACGTCGCTATGAACGCTTGGCCGCCACAAGCCAGTTATCCCTATGGTAACTTTTCTGACACCTCTTGTTAAAAACTCTTTAAACCAAAAGGATCGATAGGCCGAGCTTTTGCTGTCCCTGTGTGTACTGAACACCGAGATCAAGTCAGCATTTGCCCTTTTGCTCTATGTGTGGTTTCTGTCCGCACTGAGCTGGCCTTGGGACACCTCCGTTATTATTTGAGAGATGTACCGCCCCAGTCAAACTCCCTACCTGGCAATGTCCTTGAATTGGATCATACCTGAGTAATTGGAGTTATACCAAATTTTCAAATCAAAAATACATAAATGCACCGTTTTATTAAAGAATTTGTTTGCGATTATATAACAAACTCGTGATACTTTGATCAAGAAGCTTGCATCAAAACCCAATACCATAAGATATAATAAATATATCCGTATAATGGCTAGGAAATGATACACGTTCCATTTAATCAAGTAAGTAAGGAAACAATAAGAGTAGTGGTATTTCATTGACGATACCAAACCGAAGTCTAATATCTCCCACTTATTCTACACCTCTTATGTCTCCTTACACTGCCAGATTAGAGTCAAGCTCAAAAGGGTCTTCTTTCCCCGCTAATTATTCCAAGCCCGTTCCCTTGGCTGTGGTTTCGCTAGATAGTAGATAGGGACAGTAGGAATCTCGTTAATCCATTCATGCGCGTCACTAATTAGATGACGAGGCATTTGGCTACCTTAAGAGAGTCATAGTTACTCCCGCCGTTGACCCGCGCTTACTTGAATTTCTTCACTTTGACATTCAGAGCACTGGGCAGAAATCACATTGTGTCAACACCCGCTAGGGCCATCACAATGCTTTGTTTTAATTAGACAGTCGGATTCCCCAAGTCCGTGCCAGTTCTGAATTGATTGTTAATTGATAATCGTTATAATTAATAAGAACTAATTGGTTTGACCCAATTAGTATTCTTAAAAATTTTAGCAAGAAAGTTCCACAATTGGCTACGTAACTAACTATCCGGGGAACAAGTAACTAACATAAATGCTAGAAACTCTATTTACCCAGAACGAGCACATAAACCATGTTATTGTTTCCCAATCAAGCCCGACTATCTCAATCTTCAGAGCCAATCCTTATCCCGAAGTTACGGATCTAATTTGCCGACTTCCCTTACCTACATTATTCTATCGACTAGAGACTCTTCACCTTGGAGACCAGCTGCGGATATTGGTACGGCCTGTTGAGAAGTTTGCGTGTCCCCACCATAAATTTTCAAGGTCCGAGGAGAAAATATCGACACAACAGTATATGTCATGCTCTTCTAGCCCATCTACCATATCTCTCTGCGAAAGACTTCCATGGTAGTACGGCTATAAAACAGAAAAGAAAACTCTTCCGATATCTCTCGACGGCTTCTTTATGGTCGTTCCTGTTGCCAGGATGAGCACGAGGCCCATATTTAATAACAAACGGATACTCAACAGGTTACGGAATTGGAACCGTATTCCCTTTCGTTCAAAATTATTCAAGTATATTATATTAGCTTGATTTGTATATATTGCGTTTTTGGTTTACTTGAAAATTTTCGGCTTTCGCCTTGAACTTAGGACCGACTAACTCGTGATCAACCACTGTTCACACGAAACCCTTCTCCACTTCAGTCCTCCAAGGTCTCATTCGATTATTTGCTACTACCACCAAGATCTGTACCAATGGCAGCTCCATGCAGGCTTACGCCAAACACTTCTACGCATACCATTGTACCTTCCTACTCACTAAAGTTTCAAAATTTATATCACAAGTAATATAAATCATCTACTTTAGCGGTAATGTATAGGTATACAACTTAAGCGCCATCCATTTTAAGGGCTAGTTGCTTCGGCAGGTGAGTTGTTACACACTCCTTAGCGGATTTCGACTTCCATGATCACCGTCCTGCTGTTTTAAGCAACCAACGCCTTTCATGGTATCTGCATGAGTTGTTAATTTGGGCACCGTAACATTACGTTTGGTTCATCCCACAGCGCCAGTTCTGCTTACCAAAAGTGGCCCACTGGGCACATTATATCATAACCTTAAACTTCATATCAAGAAAGTTAAGGTTCTTACCCATTTAAAGTTTGAGAATAGGTTAAGATCGTTTCGACCCTAAGGCCTCTAATCATTCGCTTTACCAGATAAGATTATTTTATATAATATTAAAATGCACCAGCTATCCTGAGGGAAACTTCGGAAGGAACCAGCTACTAGATGGTTCGATTGGTCTTTCGCCCCTATACTCAATTCTGACAATCGATTTGCACGTCAGAACTGTTTCGGTCTTCCATCAGGGTTTCCCCTGACTTCAACCTGATCAAGTATAGTTCACCATCTTTCGGGTCACAGCATATATGCTCAAGGTACGTTCCAGTTAGAGGCATAAATAATATAAATATCATTATACATAACTATATAGAACGCCCCGGGATTGTGTTAATTAGCTATAAATAGTTAAAAAACTAATCCCATTATTAGTCAAGTTAATTACGCTATTAGGTTTATATCCCAATAACTTGCACATATGTTAGACTCCTTGGTCCGTGTTTCAAGACGGGTCCCGAAGGTATCCTGAATCTTTCGCATTGTTAATCCTACAAGTGCATATAATAAACACAAAAATCAATGATAATCATGCCATTATATAATTCCGAAAAATTAACGCACTGTATTCATATAAATCTATCAGCACTTTATCAAATTAATAACATTTATTCTGTGTTAAAATGCAAGCAATTTAATTTGAATAAACTATAAGTTATATTTTATGATAAATTTGGTATGCTAATAGATTACAATGTCCTTATATGGAAAAAATGCACACTATTATCATAATATTGTTTAAATATTACAATTTTAATGATGAATTTTCCATAACGGATATTCAGGTTCATCGGGCTTAACCTCTAAGCAGTTTCACGTACTGTTTAACTCTCTATTCAGAGTTCTTTTCAACTTTCCCTCACGGTACTTGTTTACTATCGGTCTCATGGTTATATTTAGTTTTAGATGGAGTTTACCACCCACTTAGTGCTGCACTATCAAGCAACACGACTCTTTGGAAACATCATCTAGTAATCATTAACGTTATACGGGCCTGGCACCCTCTATGGGTAAATGGCCTCATTTAAGAAGGACTTAAATCGTTAATTTCTCATACTAGAATATTGACGCTCCATACACTGCATCTCACATTTGCCATATAGACAAAGTGACTTAGTGCTGAACTGATTTCTTTTCGCTCGCCGCTACTAAGAAAATCCTTGTTAGTTTCTTTCCTCCCCTAATTAATATGCTTAAATTCAGGGGGTAGTCCCATATGAGTTGAGGTTGTATATAACTTTTATTTGCAATTAATTCTTTATATATAATGATAAAACATTTTATTAAATTCGTTTAAAGCTGACGTATATATATATTAATGGCATTTATTTGTAACGAATTAACGAAGAATAATAATATTGTCAACGTTTTTCATATTTCAAATCATTAATAAGAGACAATTCTAGATAATATTTTATGCTAGACATTTCTCAGTATTATTTGATTGAAAAAGAAAATATTCCTCTTCGTTTTTCTCAAAGTTTAATTACTATTGTGAGATAATGTTTTTCATATATTTGTTAATATTATGAATAAAATAATTAAATTATTTTTATCCAATAATATACCATATGCTTATAAAATTTTATTATAAAATTTGTATAAACAACTTAATTAGCATAGTCTTACAACCCTCAACCATATGTAGTCCAAGCAGCACTATAAAATTAATTAAAGTACATAACAGCATGGACTGCGATATGCGTTCAAAATGTCGATGTTCATGTGTCCTGCAGTTCACACGATGACGCACAGTTTGCTGCGTTCTTCATCGACCCATGAGCCGAGTGATCCACCGCTTAGAGTTTTATAATATTGGTTTTAAATTTGGTCAAATATGTTTTTATTGAAAGAAATTAAAAATACACCATTTTACTGGCATATATCAATTCCTTCAATAAATGTATTTATATACCTAAAATAAATGCTGCGAAATGTCTTAGTTTTATATAAACAATATATATCAAAGTATTATTTGTAATGGCATTTGTTTGTTAATATATATTGATAATTTTATATAAAACATTAACCTGAAACCAGGTACAACATTGTATATTTTAGGTTGTTGCATTATCCAATGTATGATCATCATCAAATTAGTTGGCCAATACATCTCGCAACGCGTGTATATTATGGTCCATATACACACAAAAGTTTATAATAAATATATAAAATATATTTTATTATATTAATAATTCGATTTGCTTGTTCGAATTTTATGTTTGTTTCTATTTAAATTATTTGTAATAATAATATTATATTATTACAATATATCGAGATGCTTGTTCGAAATTTATTTGATCTTTTACTTTTAAGATCATATTTTTGGTATAATTATTATTATAATTATTATGTATATATATATATATATTGGTAATTTGTATTAAATTTGTATTAACAAATTTTTTTATTAACGGTAAGGATATTATACAATAATGATCCTTCCGCAGGTTCACCTACGGAAACCTTGTTACGACTTTTACTTCCTCTAAATAATCAAGTTCGGTCAACTTTTGCGAAACAACCGTAACACACAAGGCGTCACAGTGATCACGTCCGGAGACCTCACTAAATAATTCAATCGGTAGTAGCGACGGGCGGTGTGTACAAAGGGCAGGGACGTAATCAATGCGAGTTAATGACTCACACTTACTGGGAATTCCAAGTTCATGTGAACAGTTTCAGTTCACAATCCCAAGCATGAAAGTGGTTCAGCGGTTTACCCGGACCTCTCGGTCTAGGAAATACACGTTGATACTTTCATTGTAGCGCGCGTGCAGCCCAGGACATCTAAGGGCATCACAGACCTGTTATTGCTCAATCTCATTATTGCTAGACGCAATTTGTCCATTTAAGAAGCTAGTGTCCTTATAATGGGACAAACCAACAGGTACGGCTCCACTTATATAAACACATTCAAACACAATAAACATTTTACTGCCACCATGAATGAAGGCTATATAAGCTTCAACACCATAATCCTGAAGATATCTATTTAATATATTTGAGTCTCGTTCGTTATCGGAATTAACCAGACAAATCACTCCACGAACTAAGAACGGCCATGCACCACCACCCATAGATTCGAGAAAGAGCTATCAATCTGTCTTACACACTTATGTTCGGACCTGGTAAGTTTTCCCGTGTTGAGTCAAATTAAGCCGCAGGCTCCACTCCTGGTGGTGCCCTTCCGTCAATTCCTTTAAGTTTCAGCTTTGCAACCATACTTCCCCCGGAGCCCAAAAGCTTTGGTTTCCCGGGAAGCGACTGAGAGAGCCATAAAAGTAGCTACACCCAATTGCTAGCTGGCATCGTTTATGGTTAGAACTAGGGCGGTATCTGATCGCCTTCGAACCTCTAACTTTCGTTCTTGATTAATGAAAACATCTTTGGCAAATGCTTTCGCTTAAGTTAGTCTTACGACGGTCCAAGAATTTCACCTCTCGCGTCGTAATACTAATGCCCCCAAACTGCTTCTATTAATCATTACCTCTTGATCTGAAAACCAATGAAAGCAGAACAGAGGTCTTATTTCATTATCCCATGCACAGAATATTCAGGCATTTGAAGCCTGCTTTAAGCACTCTAATTTGTTCAAAGTAATTGTACCGGCCCACAATAACACTCGTTTAAGAGCACTAATGCAGGTTTTTAAATAGGAGGAACATATGAAAAAATACAAGTATTTAAACACATATAAGAACTCCACCGGTAATACGCTTACATACATAAAGGTATAGTACTAACCACAATTGTAAGTTGTACTACCCGTATGAAGCACAAGTTCAACTACGAACGTTTTAACCGCAACAACTTTAATATACGCTATTGGAGCTGGAATTACCGCGGCTGCTGGCACCAGACTTGCCCTCCAATTGGTCCTTGTTAAAGGATTTAAAGTGTACTCATTCCAATTACAGGGCCTCGGATATGAGTCCTGTATTGTTATTTTTCGTCACTACCTCCCCGAGCTGGGAGTGGGTAATTTACGCGCCTGCTGCCTTCCTTAGATGTGGTAGCCGTTTCTCAGGCTCCCTCTCCGGAATCGAACCCTGATTCCCCGTTACCCGTTGCAACCATGGTAGTCCTAGATACTACCATCAAAAGTTGATAGGGCAGACATTTGAAAGATCTGTCGTCGGTACAAGACCATACGATCTGCATGTTATCTAGAGTTCAACCAATATAACGATCTTGCGATCGCTTGGTTTTAGCCTAATAAAAGCACATGTCCCATAAGGTTCATGTTTTAATTGCATGTATTAGCTCTAGAATTACCACAGTTATCCAAGTAACTGTTAACGATCTAAGGAACCATAACTGATATAATGAGCCTTTTGCGGTTTCACTTTTAATTCGTGTGTACTTAGACATGCATGGCTTAATCTTTGAGACAAGCATATAACTACTGGCAGGATCAACCAGAATAATGTTTTCGTTCATATTTCATTCATATTTTTTGAATATATATTAATATAATATAAATATAATAGATTTTATTTCCATTTTATATGTTCGGTTTTTCTTAAATATTGATTTTAATTCATATTTTTTTTTTGCTTTGTGAAATAATTCTATTTTAATTCGAATACGGCCATTTTTATATGGCATTCGTATACGTTCTTTAATTTTTACTTGTTTCGCCACTAATATAACAAGTTTATAATTGATGTTAAAGAAAAAGTACAACTTTTTTATAACACAATTTTCAATATATATTGTTCTTTCTATAAGTTTTTATTATATTATATATACATATTTCATTCTAAAATATCATTTTTGTTCAACATACATAATTATTGTATCCACACATGTACAATTTTTGTTTAACCAATATAAATATTGAGTTAAATCATTTGCATTTTGATGATAAATTTAAAATTTATCTTTTCCATATAACTCTCTGGTAATATATGATATAAAACCGAGCGCATATGAAATTATTTTGATCACTAATATTGCAATTATATTTTATTATAATGCTTTTTGTAAACACATTGTACCGGCAAGCGATACTCTGTGCCCAAACGACAGGGGATATAATAATTTAATATAAATTATCATATATACCTGCCACCAAAGATTAACGATAAAAGTCGGAAACAATTTGTTATTCTATATATAATAGAAACTTGACCTCTGTTTCACCTTATTATCATGGGTTTATAATATTAACCGCGTAGCCAAGTCTTAATTTCATTTAAGAAACAAATTTATACGGATAATATTTTGATTTTAATATATGTTGTTCTATTGATAACAAAAGTATATATTATAATATATTTTGTTCAATAGTAGATGGACTACTTACTGTACCATCCTTATTTTTATTATTATTGATATACATTATATTGACAACAGCATATGATATTCATATGGTTTGTTCAATAATTAATTGGTGGACAACCACTGACCATCCTATAGTAGTTTTTGGCCACGACGTCTAAATATCGAAATTATTTAATTCCGTTTGCCACCCATACGATAGATATTAACTATCTATAATAATAATGTGTACGCATAAAATATTATATGTATATATATAGACCAACAGACAAGCACTTCACCCTATAGTAGTTTTTGGCCACGACGTCTATATATCGGGCATATTTAATTCTCTTTGCCACCCAACCAAAGATATTCACTTTTTTATATAAAGTATTATTTGATCATATTAATATAACCAATTATTTCTGCCATATTCATATAATTTCTTTATGAATTATTTTTTGGTCATATCCATATAATCTATATGCCGTATCCATATAATGAATACGGCATATCCATACAACTAGCCATATTTGTATGTCAATGTATATTTTATTATACATTTTTTTTCTTTATACATATAATATGGTATTTCCATATCGCTATAATTGAATTATATGTATAAGATATCATTTATATATAGCATTGCCAAAATAATATGATAAACATAAATTTTGAACAATACGGCCGGTCGGCGAGCACTGCCTCCCTATATATGTTTTTGGCCACGACGTCTAAATATTGGGTATTTTTCGTACTGCGGCCCCGGTGTATGTAAATTGGGCATATTTCGTACTGATGCCAACATATCTATATGACTCATTATTTTCTTCCATATCAATATAACTTCTTTTATTTCCATATTCAAGTAATTTCTTTATTTGCCATATCAATATAAAATATTTTTTGGTCATATTTATATAATCTAT
Organism: Drosophila takahashii; assembly: GCF_030179915.1. Taxonomy (NCBI): domain Eukaryota; kingdom Metazoa; phylum Arthropoda; class Insecta; order Diptera; family Drosophilidae; genus Drosophila; species Drosophila takahashii. The sequence goes on from NW_027221682.1 coordinate 41,744, forward strand.
ATGCCGTATCCATATAATGAATACGGCATATCCATACAACTAGCCATATTTGTATGTCAATGTATATTTTATTATACATTTTTTTCTTTATACATATAATATGGTATTTCCATATCGCTATAATTGAATTATATGTATAAGATATCATTTATATATAGCATTGCCAAAATAATATGATAAACATAAATTTTGAACAATACGGCCGGTCGGCGAGCACTGCCTCCCTATATATGTTTTTGGCCACGACGTCTAAATATTGGGTATTTTTCGTACTGCGGCCCCGGTGTATGTAAATTGGGCATATTTCGTACTGATGCCAACATATCTATATGACTCATTATTTTCTTCCATATCAATATAACTTCTTTTATTTCCATATTCAAGTAATTTCTTTATTTGCCATATCAATATAAAATATTTTTTGGTCATATTTATATAATCTATATGCCGTATCCATATAATGAATACGGCATATCCATACATCTAGCCATATTTGTATGTCAAAGTATATTTTATTATACATTTTTTTTCTTTATACATATAATATGGTATTTCGATATCGCTATAATTGAATTATATGTATAAGATATCATTTATATATAGCATTGCCAAATAATATGATAAACATAAATTTTGAACAATACGGCCGGTCGGCGAGCACTGCCTCCCTATATATGTTTTTGGCCACGACGTCTAAATATTGGGTATTTTTCGTACTGCGGCCCCGGTGTATGTAAATTGGGCATATTTCGTACTGATGCCAACATATCTATATGACTCATTATTTTCTTCCATATCAATATAACTTCTTTATTTCCATATTCAAGTAATTTCTTTATTTGCCATATCAATATAAAATATTTTTGGTCATATTTATATAATCTATATGCCGTATCCATATAATGAATACGGCATATCCATACAACTCCATATTTGTATGTCAATGTATATTTTATTATACATTTTTTTTCTTTATACATATAATATGGTATTTCCATATCGCTATAATTGAATTATATGTATAAGATATCATTTATATATAGCATTGCCAAAATAATATGATAAACATAAATTTTGAACAATACGGCCGGTCGGCGAGCACTGCCTCCCTATATATGTTTTTGGCCACGACGTCTAAATATTGGGTATATTTCGTACTGCGGCCCCGGTGTATGTAAATTGCGCATATTTCTTACTGATGACAACATATCTATATGACTCATTATTTTCTTCCATATAAATATAACTTCTTTTATTTCCATATTCAAGTAATTTCTTTATTTGCCATATCAATATAAAATATTTTTTTGGTCATATTTATATAATCTATATGCCGTATCCATATAATGAATACGGCATATCCATACAACTAGCCATATTTGTATGTCAATGTATATTTTATTATACATTTTTTTTCTTTATACATATAATATGGTATTTCCATATCGCTATAATTGAATTATATGTATAAGATATCATTTATATATAGCATTGCCAAAATAATATGAAAACATAAATTTAGAACAATACTGCCGGTCGGCGAGCACTGCCTCCCTATATATGTTATTGGCCACGACGTCTAAATATTGGGTATTTTTCGTACTGCGGCCCGGTGTATGTAAATTGGGCATATTTCGTACTGATGCCACCATATCCATATAACTTATTTTTTTTGTTCTATATCTCTATATATTAATTTTTTTCCATACCATATACTATTAAAACTAATTTTTTCCATATCCATACTTGAACTTATTATTTTTCCCATATCCATATAACTCGTTTTTTCCATATCCACACTAGAATTTAGTATTTATCCCATATCCATATAAATCATTATTTACCATATCAATATAAATAATATTTTCCAATTTATACTAGAACTTATTATTTCTTTAATATTCATATAACTCAATATTTTTTCATATCCATACTAGAACTTATTCTTTTTCCCATATCCATACTAGAACTTATAAATTTTCCCATATTCATATAACTAATTTTTTTCATATCCATACTAGAACATTATATTTTTGCCATATCTATACAACTCATTTTATTCCATATCCATACTAGAACTTATTATTTCTTTAATATCCATATAACTTAATATTTTTCCATATCCATACCAGAACTTTTTATTTTTCCCATATCCATAGAACTAATTTTTTTCATATCCATACTAGAACCTAATTTTCTTCCTATATCCATATAACTTATTATTTACTATTACAATATAATTAATTTTTTCCATATCCATACTAGAGCTTATTATCTCTTCAATATCCATAAAACTCAATATTTTTTCATATCCATACTAGAACTGATTATTTTTCCCATATCCATACTAGAACTCAGTATTCTTCCCATATCCATACTACAACTTAGTATTTTTCCCATATGCATATAACTCATTATTTAGCATATCAATATAACTAATTTTTTCCATATCCATACTAGAACTTATTATTTCTTTAATATCCATATAACTCAATATTTTTTTATATCCATACTAGAACTTATTATTTTTCCCATATCCATACTAGAACTTATAAATTTTCCCATATTCATATAACTAATTTTTTTCATATCCATACTAGAACATTAAATTTTTTCCCATATCAATATAACTCATTTTATTCCATATCAATAGTAGAACTTATTATTTCTTTAATATCCATATAACTCAATATTTTTTCATATCCATACTAGAAACTTATTTTTTTTCCCATATTCATATAACTCATTTTTCCATATCCATACTAGAACTCTGTATTCTTTTCCATATCCATATAACTCATTTTTTTTTCATATCCATACTAGAAATTATTATTTTTCCCATATCCACATAACTCATTTTTTTCATATCCATACTAGAACTTGTTATTTTTCCCATATCCATATAACTCATTTTTTTTCATATCCATACTAGAACTTAATATTATTTTCATATCCATATAACTCATGTTGGACTTGGAATATTTTTATACACGTCACTAATAGGATGACGATTCAATCATCTATTTTAAGAGGAACATTGACTTGCATATGTCTCTTACTTGCATGTTCGGACTTAGAATATTTTTATACACGTCACTAATAGGATGACGATTCAGTTGGCTACCTTAAGAGGTACATATACTTGCATATGTCTCTTACTTGTATGTTCGGACTTAGAATATTTTTATACACGTCACTAATAGGATGACGATTCAGTTGGCTACCTTAAGAGGTACATATACTTGCATATGTTTGTTCTACTTGTAGTTCGGACTTAGAATATTTTTATACACGTCACTAATAGGATGACGATTCAGTTGGCTACCTTAAGAGGTACATATACTTGCATATGTCTCTTATTTGCATGTTCGGACTTAGAATATTTTATACGCGTCACTAATAGGATGACGATTCAGTTGGCTACCTTAAGAGGTACATATACTTGCATATGTCTCTTACTTGTATGTTCGGACTTAGAATATTTGTATACACGTCACTAATAGGATGACGATTCAGTTGGCTACCTTAAGAAGTACATATACTTGCATATGTCTCTTATTTGCATGTTCGGACTTAGAATATTTTTATACGCGTCACTAATAGGATGACGATACATATGGCTACCATTGTTAAATATATTTAAATAAAATTTATTTAAATATAATTATTATTATATATATATATTTTATATATATATATAATATCTGACTAAAAAAGCCAAACAAAATAAACACAATTAAATTTATGTTTATTATCGAATCATCAAGCAAAGGATAAGCTTCAGTGGATCGCAGTATGGCAGCTGTGCTCAACCACTTACAACACCTTGCCTGTTACAAAAGTCGTTTACAATTGATTCTAGGCTTTGTCATTGTATTAAATAATGCTTTTATATGTAACTAGCGCGGCATCAGGTGATCGAAGATCCTCCCAATTTACTATGTACAAATTACATTGGCATCACATCCATTGTCGTTTATAAAGTAAATTATAAACTTTAAATGGTTTAGAAGCCAACAATGCAATTGCCCCTTATTTATCATTGCAGTCCAGCACGGATACGACCTTAGAGGCGTTCAGGCATAATCCAACGGACGTAGCGTCATACCACTGTTCGCTCGAACAAGTATTGTGCCATTGGTCCGTGCTGCTGCGGTTCCTCTCGTACTACGCAGGAATGCTGTCGCAACAACGTTTTGTCATTAGTAGGGTAAAACTAACCTGTCTCACGACGGTCTAAACCCAGCTCACGTTCCCTTGCATGGGTGAACAATCCAACGCTTGGTGAATTTTGCTTCACAATGATAGGAAGAGCCGACATCGAAGGATCAAAAAGCGACGTCGCTATGAACGCTTGGCCGCCACAAGCCAGTTATCCCTATGGTAACTTTTCTGACACCTCTTGTTAAAAACTCTTTAAACCAAAAGGATCGATAGGCCGAGCTTTTGCTGTCCCTGTGTGTACTGAACACCGAGATCAAGTCAGCATTTGCCCTTTTGCTCTATGTGTGGTTTCTGTCCGCACTGAGCTGGCCTTGGGACACCTCCGTTATTATTTGAGAGATGTACCGCCCCAGTCAAACTCCCTACGTGGCATGTCCTTGAATTGGATCATACCTGAGTAATTGGAGTTATACCAAATTTTCAAATCAAAATACATAAATGCCACCGTTTTATTAAAGAATTTGTTTGCGATTATATAACAAACTCGTGATACTTTGATCAAGAAGCTTGCATCAAAACCCAATACCATAAGATATAATAAATATATCCGTATAATGGCTAGGAAATGATACACGTTCCATTTAATCAAGTAAGTAAGGAAACAATAAGAGTAGTGGTATTTCATTGACGATACCAAACCGAAGTCTAATATCTCCCACTTATTCTACACCTCTTATGTCTCCTTACACTGCCAGATTAGAGTCAAGCTCAAAAGGGTCTTCTTTCCCCGCTAATTATTCCAAGCCCGTTCCCTTGGCTGTGGTTTCGCTAGATAGTAGATAGGGACAGTAGGAATCTCGTTAATCCATTCATGCGCGTCACTAATTAGATGACGAGGCATTTGGCTACCTTAAGAGAGTCATAGTTACTCCCGCCGTTGACCCGCGCTTACTTGAATTTCTTCACTTTGACATTCAGAGCACTGGGCAGAAATCACTTGTGTCCACACCCGCTAGGCCATCACAATGCTTTGTTTTAATTAGACAGTCGGATTCCCAAGTCGTGCCAGTTCTGAATTGATTGTTAATTGATAATCGTTATAATTAATAAGAACTAATTGGTTTGACAGTTAGTATTCTTAAAAATTTTAGCAAGAAAGTTCCACAATTGGCTACGTAACTAACTATCCGGGGAACAAGTAACTAACATAAATGCTAGAAACTCTATTTACCCAGAACGAGCACATAAACCATGTCATTGTTTCCCAATCAAGCCCTACTATCTCAATCTTCAGACCCAATCCATATCCCGAAGTAACGGATTAATTTGCCGACTTCCCTTACCTACATTATTCTAT
>NW_027221683.1:0-70814 GCF_030179915.1 Drosophila takahashii
AGAGCATATAATGTCCTGAGGGGAAGCCCTTTATGCCGGCAGTTACGGCAATCCACCGGGTTACAACATTGTACCGCTTTGTGGCCATCCTGTCCGCACTGACGGCAGACCTGCTTCGTATACCTGCAGTTGTCAATCTTGTGGTCGAATCCCAGGCAATTATGGCACGCGTAGGTGCGCACTTGCCGCCGACAGCGATAAGAGAACCACTTGATGTAAACTCTGCCACCATCTATAGGCTCAGCGCCTGGTCGTCCACTTCCAGTGTCACGTTAATGTGGCACCGTTGGCAGTAGACCAGGGCTTTGTGGTCAAAACCACCGCTTTCTGAAACTGCTTCATCGACCAATCCTCAAAGTTTTTCTCTTTGAGTTCCAGCATAAATTCCTCGTGTCCTATGGTGTGTCACGTCTTGCACAAATCACCCGAGGTTTTTATAATCGGATTCCTCGACACCTTAAGGCCCACCTCAGCGAACTTTGCAGATGCGACAACTTTGGTCATTTCTGCTCGAGATGTCGTGCGAATAATAGCACCGCCTCTCTTCAGCTCACGCACCTCATGAACCCTAACGCCCAGGGCGGGCGCAACCTCCTTGCGGATTTTGTCCGCAATCTGCCTTCCCGAGAGGGTGGGATCGTCGCCGGCAACGACCGCTGACCACGTTTCGCGAATGTTCACGCTCCGTGGTGCGGCTACGGGGGGAGCAGGTTGGCCAACAAGATGCGCGCCTCTTGCAGCAGTAGTTGCATAGGAGGCAGCCGAGACGACCGGTGTTGGCGTTGGTTGTCTGCTTGCACGATCCTCGAGGACTCAATGTGAATCATCATAGCACTGATAATCTCCTCATACCTGTTGAAATTATTCTGGATTTTTCCAGCCAGTTTTGAGCTGGTCGTCGAGGCAACCAATACTTTTCGCGAACGAGGTCCGGATGTCCGCCAATTCTCGTGCTATGGCACCGCTTCCCATCTTTACCTTCTCCATGATGGAGACTACCGGAATATCTGGGTAACAATGGTTGCAGTATCTGGGCGTCAATAGTCGCAGCGGCGTTTTCAGCGGCGTTCAGAGCAGCATTCACAGGGTCAGCTGAACTTGCGGCAATCGCAGCAGCACTCGGCATCTCCATCCATAATGGCTCATTTTCTTCATCTAAAGACACTGGCGTGTCCTTTGTCCCACCATAGCTGGAACCTTTGCCCGTGATGCATCTCTCGGCGGCCCCATACTGCGTTTTCCCCTAGCGCGCACGGTCCTTCCACGGCTGAACTGCGGCTGCTCCCATGTTCACTCCCAGACTCGCTAACATCCATATTGGATGGAACCCCGACTCTATTTTGCTGATCTGGTATCCCAATCAGCTGATTTGCTGAAATTCCAATGCTCGAACCACTTATCAAAGTCACACACCTTTGTCCAATTTCCGTACCAAATATATGACAAATAGCAAAGTCACAATTACCTTTCAGACAACTGTCAAATAAAATATGCCTAAATGAGGCAAATATGAAAAAAAATTCACAAAATGAAAAACGCGAAATATCACTCAACCGCACAGTTTTTCATGCAGAAAAAACCGAAAACGTTTTCACAGGCAATAAACACGAATTTTGGTGCTAGTTTCAGCTATGTAGCTAACCGGGGACTGTTGTTTTTGAATTAACTAACGGAGCGCACGAAAACACACGTCTGCTCACTCGAGCAATCCAAATCGACTGTGAGTAGATAGGGACAGTAGGAATCTCGTTAATCCATTCATGCGCGTCACTAATTAGATGACGAGGCATTTGGCTACCTTAAGAGAGTCATAGTTACTCCCGCCGTTGACCCGCGCTTACTTGAATTTCTTCACTTTGACATTCAGAGCACTGGGCAGAAATCACATTGTGTCAACACCCGCTAGGGCCATCACAATGCTTTGTTTTAATTAGACAGTCGGATTCCCCAAGTCCGTGCCAGTTCTGAATTGATTGTTAATTGATAATCGTTATAATTAATAAGAACTAATTGGTTTGACCCAATTAGTATTCTTAAAAATTTTAGCAAGAAAGTTCCACAATTGGCTACGTAACTAACTATCCGGGGAACAAGTAACTAACATAAATGCTAGAAACTCTATTTACCCAGAACGAGCACATAAACCATGTTATTGTTTCCCAATCAAGCCCGACTATCTCAATCTTCAGAGCCAATCCTTATCCCGAAGTTACGGATCTAATTTGCCGACTTCCCTTACCTACATTATTCTATCGACTAGAGACTCTTCACCTTGGAGACCAGCTGCGGATATTGGTACGGCCTGTTGAGAAGTTTGCGTGTCCCCACCATAAATTTTCAAGGTCCGAGGAGAAAATATCGACACAACAGTATATGTCATGCTCTTCTAGCCCATCTACCATATCTCTCTGCGAAAGACTTCCATGGTAGTACGGCTATAAAACAGAAAAGAAAACTCTTCCGATATCTCTCGACGGCTTCTTTATGGTCGTTCCTGTTGCCAGGATGAGCACGAGGCCCATATTTAATAACAAACGGATACTCAACAGGTTACGGAATTGGAACCGTATTCCCTTTCGTTCAAAATTATTCAAGTATATTATATTAGCTTGATTTGTATATATTGCGTTTTTGGTTTTACTTGAAAATTTTCGGCTTTCGCCTTGAACTTAGGACCGACTAACTCGTGATCAACCACTGTTCACACGAAACCCTTCTCCACTTCAGTCCTCCAAGGTCTCATTCGATTATTTGCTACTACCACCAAGATCTGTACCAATGGCAGCTCCATGCAGGCTTACGCCAAACACTTCTACGCATACCATTGTACCTTCCTACTCACTAAAGTTTCAAAATTTATATCACAAGTAATATAAATCATCTACTTTAGCGGTAATGTATAGGTATACAACTTAAGCGCCATCCATTTTAAGGGCTAGTTGCTTCGGCAGGTGAGTTGTTACACACTCCTTAGCGGATTTCGACTTCCATGATCACCGTCCTGCTGTTTTAAGCAACCAACGCCTTTCATGGTATCTGCATGAGTTGTTAATTTGGGCACCGTAACATTACGTTTGGTTCATCCCACAGCGCCAGTTCTGCTTACCAAAAGTGGCCCACTGGGCACATTATATCATAACCTTAAACTTCATATCAAGAAAGTTAAGGTTCTTACCCATTTAAAGTTTGAGAATAGGTTAAGATCGTTTCGACCCTAAGGCCTCTAATCATTCGCTTTACCAGATAAGATTATTTTATATAATATTAAAATGCACCAGCTATCCTGAGGGAAACTTCGGAAGGAACCAGCTACTAGATGGTTCGATTGGTCTTTCGCCCCTATACTCAATTCTGACAATCGATTTGCACGTCAGAACTGTTTCGGTCTTCCATCAGGGTTTCCCCTGACTTCAACCTGATCAAGTATAGTTCACCATCTTTCGGGTCACAGCATATATGCTCAAGGTACGTTCCAGTTAGAGGCATAAATAATATAAATATCATTATACATAACTATATAGAACGCCCCGGGATTGTGTTAATTAGCTATAAATAGTTAAAAAACTAATCCCATTATTAGTCAAGTTAATTACGCTATTAGGTTTATATCCCAATAACTTGCACATATGTTAGACTCCTTGGTCCGTGTTTCAAGACGGGTCCCGAAGGTATCCTGAATCTTTCGCATTGTTAATCCTACAAGTGCATATAATAAACACAAAAATCAATGATAATCATGCCATTATATAATTCCGAAAAATTAACGCACTGTATTCATATAAATCTATCAGCACTTTATCAAATTAATAACATTTATTCTGTGTTAAAATGCAAGCAATTTAATTTGAATAAACTATAAGTTATATTTTATGATAAATTTGGTATGCTAATAGATTACAATGTCCTTATATGGAAAAAATGCACACTATTATCATAATATTGTTTAAATATTACAATTTTAATGATGAATTTTCCATAACGGATATTCAGGTTCATCGGGCTTAACCTCTAAGCAGTTTCACGTACTGTTTAACTCTCTATTCAGAGTTCTTTTCAACTTTCCCTCACGGTACTTGTTTACTATCGGTCTCATGGTTATATTTAGTTTTAGATGGAGTTTACCACCCACTTAGTGCTGCACTATCAAGCAACACGACTCTTTGGAAACATCATCTAGTAATCATTAACGTTATACGGGCCTGGCACCCTCTATGGGTAAATGGCCTCATTTAAGAAGGACTTAAATCGTTAATTTCTCATACTAGAATATTGACGCTCCATACACTGCATCTCACATTTGCCATATAGACAAAGTGACTTAGTGCTGAACTGATTTCTTTTCGCTCGCCGCTACTAAGAAAATCCTTGTTAGTTTCTTTTCCTCCCCTAATTAATATGCTTAAATTCAGGGGGTAGTCCCATATGAGTTGAGGTTGTATATAACTTTTATTTGCAATTAATTCTTTATATATAATGATAAAACATTTTATTAAATTCGTTTAAAGCTGACGTATATATATATTAATGGCATTTATTTGTAACGAATTAACGAAGAATAATAATATTGTCAACGTTTTTCATATTTCAAATCATTAATAAGAGACAATTCTAGATAATATTTTATGCTAGACATTTCTCAGTATTATTTGATTGAAAAAGAAAATATTCCTCTTCGTTTTTCTCAAAGTTTAATTACTATTGTGAGATAATGTTTTTCATATATTTGTTAATATTATGAATAAAATAATTAAATTATTTTTATCCAATAATATACCATATGCTTATAAAATTTTATTATAAAATTTGTATAAACAACTTAATTAGCATAGTCTTACAACCCTCAACCATATGTAGTCCAAGCAGCACTATAAAATTAATTAAAGTACATAACAGCATGGACTGCGATATGCGTTCAAAATGTCGATGTTCATGTGTCCTGCAGTTCACACGATGACGCACAGTTTGCTGCGTTCTTCATCGACCCATGAGCCGAGTGATCCACCGCTTAGAGTTTTATAATATTGGTTTTAAATTTGGTCAAATATGTTTTTATTGAAAGAAATTAAAAATACACCATTTTACTGGCATATATCAATTCCTTCAATAAATGTATTTATATACCTAAAATAAATGCTGCGAAATGTCTTAGTTTTATATAAACAATATATATCAAAGTATTATTTGTAATGGCATTTGTTTGTTAATATATATTGATAATTTTATATAAAACATTAACCTGAAACCAGGTACAACATTGTATATTTTAGGTTGTTGCATTATCCAATGTATGATCATCATCAAATTAGTTGGCCAATACATCTCGCAACGCGTGTATATTATGGTCCATATACACACAAAAGTTTATAATAAATATATAAAATATATTTTATTATATTAATAATTCGATTTGCTTGTTCGAATTTTATGTTTGTTTCTATTTAATTTATTTGTAATAATATTATATTATTACAATATTTCGATTTGCTTGTTCGAAATTTATTTGATCTTTTACTTTTAAGATCATATTTTTGGTATAATTATTATTATAATTATTATGTATATATATATATATATTGGTAATTTGTATTAAATTTGTATTAACAAATTTTTTTATTAACGGTAAGGATATTATACAATAATGATCCTTCCGCAGGTTCACCTACGGAAACCTTGTTACGACTTTTACTTCCTCTAAATAATCAAGTTCGGTCAACTTTTGCGAAACAACCGTAACACACAAGGCGTCACAGTGATCACGTCCGGAGACCTCACTAAATAATTCAATCGGTAGTAGCGACGGGCGGTGTGTACAAAGGGCAGGGACGTAATCAATGCGAGTTAATGACTCACACTTACTGGGAATTCCAAGTTCATGTGAACAGTTTCAGTTCACAATCCCAAGCATGAAAGTGGTTCAGCGGTTTACCCGGACCTCTCGGTCTAGGAAATACACGTTGATACTTTCATTGTAGCGCGCGTGCAGCCCAGGACATCTAAGGGCATCACAGACCTGTTATTGCTCAATCTCATTATTGCTAGACGCAATTTGTCCATTTAAGAAGCTAGTGTCCTTATAATGGGACAAACCAACAGGTACGGCTCCACTTATATAAACACATTCAAACACAATAAACATTTTACTGCCACCATGAATGAAGGCTATATAAGCTTCAACACCATAATCCTGAAGATATCTATTTAATATATTTGAGTCTCGTTCGTTATCGGAATTAACCAGACAAATCACTCCACGAACTAAGAACGGCCATGCACCACCACCCATAGATTCGAGAAAGAGCTATCAATCTGTCTTACACACTTATGTTCGGACCTGGTAAGTTTTCCCGTGTTGAGTCAAATTAAGCCGCAGGCTCCACTCCTGGTGGTGCCCTTCCGTCAATTCCTTTAAGTTTCAGCTTTGCAACCATACTTCCCCCGGAGCCCAAAAGCTTTGGTTTCCCGGGAAGCGACTGAGAGAGCCATAAAAGTAGCTACACCCAATTGCTAGCTGGCATCGTTTATGGTTAGAACTAGGGCGGTATCTGATCGCCTTCGAACCTCTAACTTTCGTTCTTGATTAATGAAAACATCTTTGGCAAATGCTTTCGCTTAAGTTAGTCTTACGACGGTCCAAGAATTTCACCTCTCGCGTCGTAATACTAATGCCCCCAAACTGCTTCTATTAATCATTACCTCTTGATCTGAAAACCAATGAAAGCAGAACAGAGGTCTTATTTCATTATCCCATGCACAGAATATTCAGGCATTTGAAGCCTGCTTTAAGCACTCTAATTTGTTCAAAGTAATTGTACCGGCCCACAATAACACTCGTTTAAGAGCACTAATGCAGGTTTTTAAATAGGAGGAACATATGAAAAAATACAAGTATTTAAACACATATAAGAACTCCACCGGTAATACGCTTACATACATAAAGGTATAGTACTAACCACAATTGTAAGTTGTACTACCCGTATGAAGCACAAGTTCAACTACGAACGTTTTAACCGCAACAACTTTAATATACGCTATTGGAGCTGGAATTACCGCGGCTGCTGGCACCAGACTTGCCCTCCAATTGGTCCTTGTTAAAGGATTTAAAGTGTACTCATTCCAATTACAGGGCCTCGGATATGAGTCCTGTATTGTTATTTTTCGTCACTACCTCCCCGAGCTGGGAGTGGGTAATTTACGCGCCTGCTGCCTTCCTTAGATGTGGTAGCCGTTTCTCAGGCTCCCTCTCCGGAATCGAACCCTGATTCCCCGTTACCCGTTGCAACCATGGTAGTCCTAGATACTACCATCAAAAGTTGATAGGGCAGACATTTGAAAGATCTGTCGTCGGTACAAGACCATACGATCTGCATGTTATCTAGAGTTCAACCAATATAACGATCTTGCGATCGCTTGGTTTTAGCCTAATAAAAGCACATGTCCCATAAGGTTCATGTTTTAATTGCATGTATTAGCTCTAGAATTACCACAGTTATCCAAGTAACTGTTAACGATCTAAGGAACCATAACTGATATAATGAGCCTTTTGCGGTTTCACTTTTAATTCGTGTGTACTTAGACATGCATGGCTTAATCTTTGAGACAAGCATATAACTACTGGCAGGATCAACCAGAATAATGTTTTCGTTCATATTTCATTCATATTTTTTGAATAGAAATTAGTAATATAAATATAATAGATTTTATTTCCATTTTATATGTTCGGTTTTTCTTAAATATTGATTTTAATTCAATATTTTTTTTTTGCTTTGTGAAATAATTCTATTTTAATTCGAATACGGCCATTTTTATATGGCATTCGTATACGTTCTTTAATTTTTACTTGTTTCGCCACTAATATAACAAGTTTATAATTGATGTTAAAGAAAAAGTACAACTTTTTTATAACACAATTTTCAATATATATTGTTCTTTCTATAAGTTTTTATTATATTATATATACATATTTCATTCTAAAATATCATTTTTGTTCAACATACATAATTATTGTATCCACACATGTACAATTTTTGTTTAACCAATATAAATATTGAGTTAAATCATTTGCATTTTGATGATAAATTTAAAATTTATCTTTTCCATATAACTCTCTGGTAATATATGATATAAAACCGAGCGCATATGAAATTATTTTGATCACTAATATTGCAATTATATTTTATTATAATGCTTTTTGTAAACACATTGTACCGGCAAGCGATACTCTGTGCCCAAACGACAGGGGATATAATAATTTAATATAAATTATCATATATACCTGCCACCAAAGATTAACGATAAAAGTCGGAAACAATTTGTTATTCTATATATAATAGAAACTTGACCTCTGTTTCACTTTATTATCATGGGTTTATAATATTAACCGCGTAGCCAAGTCTTAATTTCATTTAAGAAACAAATTTATACGGATAATATTTTGATTTTAATATATGTTGTTCTATTGATAACAAAAGTATATATTATAATATATTTTGTTCAATAGTAGATGGACTACTTACTGTACCATCCTTATTTTTTATTATTATTGATATACATTATATTGACAACAGCATATGATATTCATATGGTTTGTTCAATAATTAATTGGTGGACAACCACTGACCATCCTATAGTAGTTTTTGGCCACGACGTCTAAATATCGAAATTATTTAATTCCGTTTGCCACCCATACGATAGATATTAACTATCTATAATAATAATGTGTACGCATAAAATATTATATGTATATATATAGACCAACAGACAAGCACTTCACCCTATAGTAGTTTTTGGCCACGACGTCTATATATCGGGCATATTTAATTCTCTTTGCCACCCAACCAAAGATATTCACTTTTTTATATAAAGTATTATTTGATCATATTAATATAACCAATTATTTCTGCCATATTCATATAATTTCTTTATGAATTATTTTTTGGTCATATCCATATAATCTATATGCCGTATCCATATAATGAATACGGCATATCCATACAACTAGCCATATTTGTATGTCAATGTATATTTTATTATACATTTTTTTTCTTTATACATATAATATGGTATTTCCATATCGCTATAATTGAATTATATGTATAAGATATCATTTATATATAGCATTGCCAAAATAATATGATAAACATAAATTTTGAACAATACGGCCGGTCGGCGAGCACTGCCTCCCTATATATGTTTTTGGCCACGACGTCTAAATATTGGGTATTTTTCGTACTGCGGCCCCGGTGTATGTAAATTGGGCATATTTCGTACTGATGCCAACATATCTATATGACTCATTATTTTCTTCCATATCAATATAACTTCTTTTATTTCCATATTCAAGTAATTTCTTTATTTGCCATATCAATATAAAATATTTTTTGGTCATATTTATATAATCTATATGCCGTATCCATATAATGAATACGGCATATCCATACAACTAGCCATATTTGTATGTCAATGTATATTTTATTATACATTTTTTTTCTTTATACATATAATATGGTATTTCCATATCGCTATAATTGAATTATATGTATAAGATATCATTTATATATAGCATTGCCAAAATAATATGATAAACATAAATTTTGAACAATACGGCCGGTCGGCGAGCACTGCCTCCCTATATATGTTTTTGGCCACGACGTCTAAATATTGGGTATTTTTCGTACTGCGGCCCCGGTGTATGTAAATTGGGCATATTTCGTACTGATGCCAACATATCTATATGACTCATTATTTTCTTCCATATCAATATAACTTCTTTTATTTCCATATTCAAGTAATTTCTTTATTTGCCATATCAATATAAAATATTTTTTGGTCATATTTATATAATCTATATGCCGTATCCATATAATGAATACGGCATATCCATACAACTAGCCATATTTGTATGTCAATGTATATTTTATTATACATTTTTTTTCTTTATACATATAATATGGTATTTCCATATCGCTATAATTGAATTATATGTATAAGATATCATTTATATATAGCATTGCCAAAATAATATGATAAACATAAATTTTGAACAATACGGCCGGTCGGCGAGCACTGCCTCCCTATATATGTTTTTGGCCACGACGTCTAAATATTGGGTATTTTTCGTACTGCGGCCCCGGTGTATGTAAATTGGGCATATTTCGTACTGATGCCAACATATCTATATGACTCATTATTTTCTTCCATATCAATATAACTTCTTTTATTTCCATATTCAAGTAATTTCTTTATTTGCCATATCAATATAAAATATTTTTTGGTCATATTTATATAATCTATATGCCGTATCCATATAATGAATACGGCATATCCATACAACTAGCCATATTTGTATGTCAATGTATATTTTATTATACATTTTTTTTCTTTATACATATAATATGGTATTTCCATATCGCTATAATTGAATTATATGTATAAGATATCATTTATATATAGCATTGCCAAAATAATATGATAAACATAAATTTTGAACAATACGGCCGGTCGGCGAGCACTGCCTCCCTATATATGTTTTTGGCCACGACGTCTAAATATTGGGTATTTTTCGTACTGCGGCCCCGGTGTATGTAAATTGGGCATATTTCGTACTGATGCCAACATATCTATATGACTCATTATTTTCTTCCATATCAATATAACTTCTTTTATTTCCATATTCAAGTAATTTCTTTATTTGCCATATCAATATAAAATATTTTTTGGTCATATTTATATAATCTATATGCCGTATCCATATAATGAATACGGCATATCCATACAACTAGCCATATTTGTATGTCAATGTATATTTTATTATACATTTTTTTTCTTTATACATATAATATGGTATTTCCATATCGCTATAATTGAATTATATGTATAAGATATCATTTATATATAGCATTGCCAAAATAATATGATAAACATAAATTTTGAACAATACGGCCGGTCGGCGAGCACTGCCTCCCTATATATGTTTTTGGCCACGACGTCTAAATATTGGGTATTTTTCGTACTGCGGCCCCGGTGTATGTAAATTGGGCATATTTCGTACTGATGCCAACATATCTATATGACTCATTATTTTCTTCCATATCAATATAACTTCTTTTATTTCCATATTCAAGTAATTTCTTTATTTGCCATATCAATATAAAATATTTTTTGGTCATATTTATATAATCTATATGCCGTATCCATATAATGAATACGGCATATCCATACAACTAGCCATATTTGTATGTCAATGTATATTTTATTATACATTTTTTTTCTTTATACATATAATATGGTATTTCCATATCGCTATAATTGAATTATATGTATAAGATATCATTTATATATAGCATTGCCAAAATAATATGATAAACATAAATTTTGAACAATACGGCCGGTCGGCGAGCACTGCCTCCCTATATATGTTTTTGGCCACGACGTCTAAATATTGGGTATTTTTCGTACTGCGGCCCCGGTGTATGTAAATTGGGCATATTTCGTACTGATGCCAACATATCTATATGACTCATTATTTTCTTCCATATCAATATAACTTCTTTTATTTCCATATTCAAGTAATTTCTTTATTTGCCATATCAATATAAAATATTTTTTGGTCATATTTATATAATCTATATGCCGTATCCATATAATGAATACGGCATATCCATACAACTAGCCATATTTGTATGTCAATGTATATTTTATTATACATTTTTTTTCTTTATACATATAATATGGTATTTCCATATCGCTATAATTGAATTATATGTATAAGATATCATTTATATATAGCATTGCCAAAATAATATGAAAAACATAAATTTTGAACAATACAACCGGTCGGCGAGCACTGCCTCCCTATATATGTTTTTGGCCACGACGTCTAAATATTGGGTATTTATCGTACTGCGGCTCCGGTGTATGTAAATTGGGCATATTTCGTACTGATGCCACCATATCCATATAACTTATTTTTTGTTCTATATCTATATAATTATTTTTTTCCATACCTATAACTATTAAACTAATTTTTTTCCATATCCATACTTGAACTTATTATTTTTCCCATATCCATATAACTCGTTTTTTCCATATCCACACTAGAATTTAGTATTTATCCCATATCCATATAAATCATTATTTACCATATCAATATAAATAATATTTTTCCATATTCATACTAGAACTTATTATTGCTTTAATATTCATATAACTCAATATTTTTTCATATCCATACTAGAACTGATTCTTTTTCCCATATCCATACTAGAACTTATAAATTTTCCCATATTCATATAACTAATTTTTTTCATATCCATACTAGAACATTATATTTTTGCCATATCTATATAACTCATTTTATTCCATATCCATACTAGAACTTATTATTTCTTTAATATCCATATAACTTAATATTTTTCCATATCCATACCAGAACTTTTTATTTTTCCCATATCCATAGAACTAATTTTTTTCATATCCATACTAGAACCTAATTTTCTTCCTATATCCATATAACTTATTATTTACTATTACAATATAATTAATTTTTTCCATATCCATACTAGAGCTTATTATCTCTTCAATATCCATAAAACTCAATATTTTTTCATATCCATACTAGAACTGATTATTTTTCCCATATCCATACTAGAACTCAGTATTCTTCCCATATCCATACTACAACTTAGTATTTTTCCCATATGCATATAACTCATTATTTAGCATATCAATATAACTAATTTTTTTCCATATCCATACTAGAACTTATTATTTCTTTAATATCCATATAACTCAATATTTTTTTATATCCATACTAGAACTTATTATTTTTCCCATATCCATACTAGAACTTATAAATTTTCCCATATTCATATAACTAATTTTTTTCATATCCATACTAGAACATTAAATTTTTTGCCATATCTATATAACTCATTTTATTCCATATCCATACTAGAACTTATTATTTCTTTAATATCCATATAACTCAATATTTTTTCATATCCATACTAGAACTATCATTTTTCCCATATTCATATAACTCATTTTTCCATATCCATACTAGAACTCTGTATTCTTTTCCATATCCATATAACTCATTTTTTTTTCATATCCATACTAGAACTTATTATTTTTCCCATATCCACATAACTCATTTTTTTCATATCCATACTAGAACTTGTTATTTTTCCCATATCCATATAACTCATTTTTTTCATATCCATACTAGAACTTAATATTATTTTCATATCCATATAACTCATGTTTGGACTTGGAATATTTTTATACACGTCACTAATAGGATGACGATTCAGTTGGCTACCTTAAGAGGTACATATACTTGCATATGTCTCTTACTTGTATGTTCGGACTTAGAATATTTTTATACACGTCACTAATAGGATGACGATTCAGTTGGCTACCTTAAGAGGTACATATACTTGCATATGTCTCTTACTTGTATGTTCGGACTTAGAATATTTTTATACACGTCACTAATAGGATGACGATTCAGTTGGCTACCTTAAGAGGTACATATACTTGCATATGTCTCTTATTTGCATGTTCGGACTTAGAATATTTTTATACGCGTCACTAATAGGATGACGATTCAGTTGGCTACCTTAAGAGGTACATATACTTGCATATGTCTCTTACTTGTATGTTCGGACTTAGAATATTTTTATACACGTCACTAATAGGATGACGATTCAGTTGGCTACCTTAAGAGGTACATATACTTGCATATGTCTCTTACTTGTATGTTCGGACTTAGAATATTTTTATACACGTCACTAATAGGATGACGATTCAGTTGGCTACCTTAAGAGGTACATATACTTGCATATGTCTCTTACTTGTATGTTCGGACTTAGAATATTTGTATACACGTCACTAATAGGATGACGATTCAGTTGGCTACCTTAAGAAGTACATATACTTGCATATGTCTCTTATTTGCATGTTCGGACTTAGAATATTTTTATACGCGTCACTAATAGGATGACGATACATATGGCTACCATTGTTAAATATATTTAAATAAAATTTATTTAAATATAATTATTATTTTATATATATATATTTTATATATATATATATTCTGACTTAAAAAAGCCAAACAAAATAAACACAATTAAATTTATGTTTATTATCGAATCATCAAGCAAAGGATAAGCTTCAGTGGATCGCAGTATGGCAGCTGCTCAACCACTTACAACACCTTGCCTGTTACAAAAGTCGTTTACAATTGATTCTAGGCTTTGTCATTGTATTAAATAATGCTTTTATATGTAACTAGCGCGGCATCAGGTGATCGAAGATCCTCCCAATTTACTATGTTACAAATTACATTGGCATCACATCCATTGTCGTTTATAAAGTAAATTATAAACTTTAAATGGTTTAGAAGCCATACAATGCAAATTGCCCCTTATTTATCATTGCAGTCCAGCACGGATACGACCTTAGAGGCGTTCAGGCATAATCCAACGGACGTAGCGTCATACCACTGTTCGCTCGAACAAGTATTGTGCCATTGGTCCGTACCTGCGGTTCCTCTCGTACTACGCAGGAATGCTGTCGCAACAACGTTTTGTCATTAGTAGGGTAAAACTAACCTGTCTCACGACGGTCTAAACCCAGCTCACGTTCCCTTGCATGGGTGAACAATCCAACGCTTGGTGAATTTTGCTTCACAATGATAGGAAGAGCCGACATCGAAGGATCAAAAAGCGACGTCGCTATGAACGCTTGGCCGCCACAAGCCAGTTATCCCTATGGTAACTTTTCTGACACCTCTTGTTAAAAACTCTTTAAACCAAAAGGATCGATAGGCCGAGCTTTTGCTGTCCCTGTGTGTACTGAACACCGAGATCAAGTCAGCATTTGCCCTTTTGCTCTATGTGTGGTTTCTGTCCGCACTGAGCTGGCCTTGGGACACCTCCGTTATTATTTGAGAGATGTACCGCCCCAGTCAAACTCCCTACCTGGCAATGTCCTTGAATTGGATCATACCTGAGTAATTGGAGTTATACCAAATTTTCAAATCAAAAATACATAAATGCACCGTTTTATTAAAGAATTTGTTTGCGATTATATAACAAACTCGTGATACTTTGATCAAGAAGCTTGCATCAAAACCCAATACCATAAGATATAATAAATATATCCGTATAATGGCTAGGAAATGATACACGTTCCATTTAATCAAGTAAGTAAGGAAACAATAAGAGTAGTGGTATTTCATTGACGATACCAAACCGAAGTCTAATATCTCCCACTTATTCTACACCTCTTATGTCTCCTTACACTGCCAGATTAGAGTCAAGCTCAAAAGGGTCTTCTTTCCCCGCTAATTATTCCAAGCCCGTTCCCTTGGCTGTGGTTTCGCTAGATAGTAGATAGGGACAGTAGGAATCTCGTTAATCCATTCATGCGCGTCACTAATTAGATGACGAGGCATTTGGCTACCTTAAGAGAGTCATAGTTACTCCCGCCGTTGACCCGCGCTTACTTGAATTTCTTCACTTTGACATTCAGAGCACTGGGCAGAAATCACATTGTGTCAACACCCGCTAGGGCCATCACAATGCTTTGTTTTAATTAGACAGTCGGATTCCCCAAGTCCGTGCCAGTTCTGAATTGATTGTTAATTGATAATCGTTATAATTAATAAGAACTAATTGGTTTGACCCAATTAGTATTCTTAAAAATTTTAGCAAGAAAGTTCCACAATTGGCTACGTAACTAACTATCCGGGGAACAAGTAACTAACATAAATGCTAGAAACTCTATTTACCCAGAACGAGCACATAAACCATGTTATTGTTTCCCAATCAAGCCCGACTATCTCAATCTTCAGAGCCAATCCTTATCCCGAAGTTACGGATCTAATTTGCCGACTTCCCTTACCTACATTATTCTATCGACTAGAGACTCTTCACCTTGGAGACCAGCTGCGGATATTGGTACGGCCTGTTGAGAAGTTTGCGTGTCCCCACCATAAATTTTCAAGGTCCGAGGAGAAAATATCGACACAACAGTATATGTCATGCTCTTCTAGCCCATCTACCATATCTCTCTGCGAAAGACTTCCATGGTAGTACGGCTATAAAACAGAAAAGAAAACTCTTCCGATATCTCTCGACGGCTTCTTTATGGTCGTTCCTGTTGCCAGGATGAGCACGAGGCCCATATTTAATAACAAACGGATACTCAACAGGTTACGGAATTGGAACCGTATTCCCTTTCGTTCAAAATTATTCAAGTATATTATATTAGCTTGATTTGTATATATTGCGTTTTTGGTTTTACTTGAAAATTTTCGGCTTTCGCCTTGAACTTAGGACCGACTAACTCGTGATCAACCACTGTTCACACGAAACCCTTCTCCACTTCAGTCCTCCAAGGTCTCATTCGATTATTTGCTACTACCACCAAGATCTGTACCAATGGCAGCTCCATGCAGGCTTACGCCAAACACTTCTACGCATACCATTGTACCTTCCTACTCACTAAAGTTTCAAAATTTATATCACAAGTAATATAAATCATCTACTTTAGCGGTAATGTATAGGTATACAACTTAAGCGCCATCCATTTTAAGGGCTAGTTGCTTCGGCAGGTGAGTTGTTACACACTCCTTAGCGGATTTCGACTTCCATGATCACCGTCCTGCTGTTTTAAGCAACCAACGCCTTTCATGGTATCTGCATGAGTTGTTAATTTGGGCACCGTAACATTACGTTTGGTTCATCCCACAGCGCCAGTTCTGCTTACCAAAAGTGGCCCACTGGGCACATTATATCATAACCTTAAACTTCATATCAAGAAAGTTAAGGTTCTTACCCATTTAAAGTTTGAGAATAGGTTAAGATCGTTTCGACCCTAAGGCCTCTAATCATTCGCTTTACCAGATAAGATTATTTTATATAATATTAAAATGCACCAGCTATCCTGAGGGAAACTTCGGAAGGAACCAGCTACTAGATGGTTCGATTGGTCTTTCGCCCCTATACTCAATTCTGACAATCGATTTGCACGTCAGAACTGTTTCGGTCTTCCATCAGGGTTTCCCCTGACTTCAACCTGATCAAGTATAGTTCACCATCTTTCGGGTCACAGCATATATGCTCAAGGTACGTTCCAGTTAGAGGCATAAATAATATAAATATCATTATACATAACTATATAGAACGCCCCGGGATTGTGTTAATTAGCTATAAATAGTTAAAAAACTAATCCCATTATTAGTCAAGTTAATTACGCTATTAGGTTTATATCCCAATAACTTGCACATATGTTAGACTCCTTGGTCCGTGTTTCAAGACGGGTCCCGAAGGTATCCTGAATCTTTCGCATTGTTAATCCTACAAGTGCATATAATAAACACAAAAATCAATGATAATCATGCCATTATATAATTCCGAAAAATTAACGCACTGTATTCATATAAATCTATCAGCACTTTATCAAATTAATAACATTTATTCTGTGTTAAAATGCAAGCAATTTAATTTGAATAAACTATAAGTTATATTTTATGATAAATTTGGTATGCTAATAGATTACAATGTCCTTATATGGAAAAAATGCACACTATTATCATAATATTGTTTAAATATTACAATTTTAATGATGAATTTTCCATAACGGATATTCAGGTTCATCGGGCTTAACCTCTAAGCAGTTTCACGTACTGTTTAACTCTCTATTCAGAGTTCTTTTCAACTTTCCCTCACGGTACTTGTTTACTATCGGTCTCATGGTTATATTTAGTTTTAGATGGAGTTTACCACCCACTTAGTGCTGCACTATCAAGCAACACGACTCTTTGGAAACATCATCTAGTAATCATTAACGTTATACGGGCCTGGCACCCTCTATGGGTAAATGGCCTCATTTAAGAAGGACTTAAATCGTTAATTTCTCATACTAGAATATTGACGCTCCATACACTGCATCTCACATTTGCCATATAGACAAAGTGACTTAGTGCTGAACTGATTTCTTTTCGCTCGCCGCTACTAAGAAAATCCTTGTTAGTTTCTTTTCCTCCCCTAATTAATATGCTTAAATTCAGGGGGTAGTCCCATATGAGTTGAGGTTGTATATAACTTTTATTTGCAATTAATTCTTTATATATAATGATAAAACATTTTATTAAATTCGTTTAAAGCTGACGTATATATATATTAATGGCATTTATTTGTAACGAATTAACGAAGAATCATAATATTGTCAACGTTTTTCATATTTCAAATCATTAATAAGAGACAATTCTAGATAATATTTTATGCTAGACATTTCTCAGTATTATTTGATTGAAAAAGAAAATATTCCTCTTCGTTTTTCTCAAAGTTTCATTACTATTGTGAGATAATGTTTTTCATATATTTGTTAATATTATGAATAAAATAATTAAATTATTTTTATCCAATAATATACCATATGCTTATAAAATTTTATTATAAAATTTGTATAAACAACTTAATTAGCATAGTCTTACAACCCTCAACCATATGTAGTCCAAGCAGCACTATAAAATTAATTAAAGTACATAACAGCATGGACTGCGATATGCGTTCAAAATGTCGATGTTCATGTGTCCTGCAGTTCACACGATGACGCACAGTTTGCTGCGTTCTTCATCGACCCATGAGCCGAGTGATCCACCGCTTAGAGTTTTATAATATTGGTTTTAAATTTGGTCAAATATGTTTTTATTGAAAGAAATTAAAAATACACCATTTTACTGGCATATATCAATTCCTTCAATAAATGTATTTATATACCTAAAATAAATGCTGCGAAATGTCTTAGTTTTATATAAACAATATATATCAAAGTATTATTTGTAATGGCATTTGTTTGTTAATATATATTGATAATTTTATATAAAACATTAACCTGAAACCAGGTACAACATTGTATATTTTAGGTTGTTGCATTATCCAATGTATGATCATCATCAAATTAGTTGGCCAATACATCTCGCAACGCGTGTATATTATGGTCCATATACACACAAAAGTTTATAATAAATATATAAAATATATTTTATTATATTAATAATTCGATTTGCTTGTTCGAATTTTATGTTTGTTTCTATTTAATTTATTTGTAATAATATTATATTATTACAATATTTCGATTTGCTTGTTCGAAATTTATTTGATCTTTTACTTTTAAGATCATATTTTTGGTATAATTATTATTATAATTATTATGTATATATATATATATATTGGTAATTTGTATTAAATTTGTATTAACAAATTTTTTTATTAACGGTAAGGATATTATACAATAATGATCCTTCCGCAGGTTCACCTACGGAAACCTTGTTACGACTTTTACTTCCTCTAAATAATCAAGTTCGGTCAACTTTTGCGAAACAACCGTAACACACAAGGCGTCACAGTGATCACGTCCGGAGACCTCACTAAATAATTCAATCGGTAGTAGCGACGGGCGGTGTGTACAAAGGGCAGGGACGTAATCAATGCGAGTTAATGACTCACACTTACTGGGAATTCCAAGTTCATGTGAACAGTTTCAGTTCACAATCCCAAGCATGAAAGTGGTTCAGCGGTTTACCCGGACCTCTCGGTCTAGGAAATACACGTTGATACTTTCATTGTAGCGCGCGTGCAGCCCAGGACATCTAAGGGCATCACAGACCTGTTATTGCTCAATCTCATTATTGCTAGACGCAATTTGTCCATTTAAGAAGCTAGTGTCCTTATAATGGGACAAACCAACAGGTACGGCTCCACTTATATAAACACATTCAAACACAATAAACATTTTACTGCCACCATGAATGAAGGCTATATAAGCTTCAACACCATAATCCTGAAGATATCTATTTAATATATTTGAGTCTCGTTCGTTATCGGAATTAACCAGACAAATCACTCCACGAACTAAGAACGGCCATGCACCACCACCCATAGATTCGAGAAAGAGCTATCAATCTGTCTTACACACTTATGTTCGGACCTGGTAAGTTTTCCCGTGTTGAGTCAAATTAAGCCGCAGGCTCCACTCCTGGTGGTGCCCTTCCGTCAATTCCTTTAAGTTTCAGCTTTGCAACCATACTTCCCCCGGAGCCCAAAAGCTTTGGTTTCCCGGGAAGCGACTGAGAGAGCCATAAAAGTAGCTACACCCAATTGCTAGCTGGCATCGTTTATGGTTAGAACTAGGGCGGTATCTGATCGCCTTCGAACCTCTAACTTTCGTTCTTGATTAATGAAAACATCTTTGGCAAATGCTTTCGCTTAAGTTAGTCTTACGACGGTCCAAGAATTTCACCTCTCGCGTCGTAATACTAATGCCCCCAAACTGCTTCTATTAATCATTACCTCTTGATCTGAAAACCAATGAAAGCAGAACAGAGGTCTTATTTCATTATCCCATGCACAGAATATTCAGGCATTTGAAGCCTGCTTTAAGCACTCTAATTTGTTCAAAGTAATTGTACCGGCCCACAATAACACTCGTTTAAGAGCACTAATGCAGGTTTTTAAATAGGAGGAACATATGAAAAAATACAAGTATTTAAACACATATAAGAACTCCACCGGTAATACGCTTACATACATAAAGGTATAGTACTAACCACAATTGTAAGTTGTACTACCCGTATGAAGCACAAGTTCAACTACGAACGTTTTAACCGCAACAACTTTAATATACGCTATTGGAGCTGGAATTACCGCGGCTGCTGGCACCAGACTTGCCCTCCAATTGGTCCTTGTTAAAGGATTTAAAGTGTACTCATTCCAATTACAGGGCCTCGGATATGAGTCCTGTATTGTTATTTTTCGTCACTACCTCCCCGAGCTGGGAGTGGGTAATTTACGCGCCTGCTGCCTTCCTTAGATGTGGTAGCCGTTTCTCAGGCTCCCTCTCCGGAATCGAACCCTGATTCCCCGTTACCCGTTGCAACCATGGTAGTCCTAGATACTACCATCAAAAGTTGATAGGGCAGACATTTGAAAGATCTGTCGTCGGTACAAGACCATACGATCTGCATGTTATCTAGAGTTCAACCAATATAACGATCTTGCGATCGCTTGGTTTTAGCCTAATAAAAGCACATGTCCCATAAGGTTCATGTTTTAATTGCATGTATTAGCTCTAGAATTACCACAGTTATCCAAGTAACTGTTAACGATCTAAGGAACCATAACTGATATAATGAGCCTTTTGCGGTTTCACTTTTAATTCGTGTGTACTTAGACATGCATGGCTTAATCTTTGAGACAAGCATATAACTACTGGCAGGATCAACCAGAATAATGTTTTCGTTCATATTTCATTCATATTTTTTGAATAGAAATTAGTAATATAAATATAATAGATTTTATTTCCATTTTATATGTTCGGTTTTTCTTAAATATTGATTTTAATTCAATATTTTTTTTTTGCTTTGTGAAATAATTCTATTTTAATTCGAATACGGCCATTTTTATATGGCATTCGTATACGTTCTTTAATTTTTACTTGTTTCGCCACTAATATAACAAGTTTATAATTGATGTTAAAGAAAAAGTACAACTTTTTTATAACACAATTTTCAATATATATTGTTCTTTCTATAAGTTTTTATTATATTATATATACATATTTCATTCTAAAATATCATTTTTGTTCAACATACATAATTATTGTATCCACACATGTACAATTTTTGTTTAACCAATATAAATATTGAGTTAAATCATTTGCATTTTGATGATAAATTTAAAATTTATCTTTTCCATATAACTCTCTGGTAATATATGATATAAAACCGAGCGCATATGAAATTATTTTGATCACTAATATTGCAATTATATTTTATTATAATGCTTTTTGTAAACACATTGTACCGGCAAGCGATACTCTGTGCCCAAACGACAGGGGATATAATAATTTAATATAAATTATCATATATACCTGCCACCAAAGATTAACGATAAAAGTCGGAAACAATTTGTTATTCTATATATAATAGAAACTTGACCTCTGTTTCACCTTATTATCATGGGTTTATAATATTAACCGCGTAGCCAAGTCTTAATTTCATTTAAGAAACAAATTTATACGGATAATATTTTGATTTTAATATATGTTGTTCTATTGATAACAAAAGTATATATTATAATATATTTTGTTCAATAGTAGATGGACTACTTACTGTACCATCCTTATTTTTTATTATTATTGATATACATTATATTGACAACAGCATATGATATTCATATGGTTTGTTCAATAATTAATTGGTGGACAACCACTGACCATCCTATAGTAGTTTTTGGCCACGACGTCTAAATATCGAAATTATTTAATTCCGTTTGCCACCCATACGATAGATATTAACTATCTATAATAATAATGTGTACGCATAAAATATTATATGTATATATATAGACCAACAGACAAGCACTTCACCCTATAGTAGTTTTTGGCCACGACGTCTATATATCGGGCATATTTAATTCTCTTTGCCACCCAACCAAAGATATTCACTTTTTTATATAAAGTATTATTTGATCATATTAATATAACCAATTATTTCTGCCATATTCATATAATTTCTTTATGAATTATTTTTTGGTCATATCCATATAATCTATATGCCGTATCCATATAATGAATACGGCATATCCATACAACTAGCCATATTTGTATGTCAATGTATATTTTATTATACATTTTTTTTCTTTATACATATAATATGGTATTTCCATATCGCTATAATTGAATTATATGTATAAGATATCATTTATATATAGCATTGCCAAAATAATATGATAAACATAAATTTTGAACAATACGGCCGGTCGGCGAGCACTGCCTCCCTATATATGTTTTTGGCCACGACGTCTAAATATTGGGTATTTTTCGTACTGCGGCCCCGGTGTATGTAAATTGGGCATATTTCGTACTGATGCCAACATATCTATATGACTCATTATTTTCTTCCATATCAATATAACTTCTTTTATTTCCATATTCAAGTAATTTCTTTATTTGCCATATCAATATAAAATATTTTTTGGTCATATTTATATAATCTATATGCCGTATCCATATAATGAATACGGCATATCCATACAACTAGCCATATTTGTATGTCAATGTATATTTTATTATACATTTTTTTTCTTTATACATATAATATGGTATTTCCATATCGCTATAATTGAATTATATGTATAAGATATCATTTATATATAGCATTGCCAAAATAATATGATAAACATAAATTTTGAACAATACGGCCGGTCGGCGAGCACTGCCTCCCTATATATGTTTTTGGCCACGACGTCTAAATATTGGGTATTTTTCGTACTGCGGCCCCGGTGTATGTAAATTGGGCATATTTCGTACTGATGCCAACATATCTATATGACTCATTATTTTCTTCCATATCAATATAACTTCTTTTATTTCCATATTCAAGTAATTTCTTTATTTGCCATATCAATATAAAATATTTTTTGGTCATATTTATATAATCTATATGCCGTATCCATATAATGAATACGGCATATCCATACAACTAGCCATATTTGTATGTCAATGTATATTTTATTATACATTTTTTTTCTTTATACATATAATATGGTATTTCCATATCGCTATAATTGAATTATATGTATAAGATATCATTTATATATAGCATTGCCAAAATAATATGATAAACATAAATTTTGAACAATACGGCCGGTCGGCGAGCACTGCCTCCCTATATATGTTTTTGGCCACGACGTCTAAATATTGGGTATTTTTCGTACTGCGGCCCCGGTGTATGTAAATTGGGCATATTTCGTACTGATGCCAACATATCTATATGACTCATTATTTTCTTCCATATCAATATAACTTCTTTTATTTCCATATTCAAGTAATTTCTTTATTTGCCATATCAATATAAAATATTTTTTGGTCATATTTATATAATCTATATGCCGTATCCATATAATGAATACGGCATATCCATACAACTAGCCATATTTGTATGTCAATGTATATTTTATTATACATTTTTTTTCTTTATACATATAATATGGTATTTCCATATCGCTATAATTGAATTATATGTATAAGATATCATTTATATATAGCATTGCCAAAATAATATGATAAACATAAATTTTGAACAATACGGCCGGTCGGCGAGCACTGCCTCCCTATATATGTTTTTGGCCACGACGTCTAAATATTGGGTATTTTTCGTACTGCGGCCCCGGTGTATGTAAATTGGGCATATTTCGTACTGATGCCAACATATCTATATGACTCATTATTTTCTTCCATATCAATATAACTTCTTTTATTTCCATATTCAAGTAATTTCTTTATTTGCCATATCAATATAAAATATTTTTTGGTCATATTTATATAATCTATATGCCGTATCCATATAATGAATACGGCATATCCATACAACTAGCCATATTTGTATGTCAATGTATATTTTATTATACATTTTTTTTCTTTATACATATAATATGGTATTTCCATATCGCTATAATTGAATTATATGTATAAGATATCATTTATATATAGCATTGCCAAAATAATATGATAAACATAAATTTTGAACAATACGGCCGGTCGGCGAGCACTGCCTCCCTATATATGTTTTTGGCCACGACGTCTAAATATTGGGTATTTTTCGTACTGCGGCCCCGGTGTATGTAAATTGGGCATATTTCGTACTGATGCCAACATATCTATATGACTCATTATTTTCTTCCATATCAATATAACTTCTTTTATTTCCATATTCAAGTAATTTCTTTATTTGCCATATCAATATAAAATATTTTTTGGTCATATTTATATAATCTATATGCCGTATCCATATAATGAATACGGCATATCCATACAACTAGCCATATTTGTATGTCAATGTATATTTTATTATACATTTTTTTTCTTTATACATATAATATGGTATTTCCATATCGCTATAATTGAATTATATGTATAAGATATCATTTATATATAGCATTGCCAAAATAATATGATAAACATAAATTTTGAACAATACGGCCGGTCGGCGAGCACTGCCTCCCTATATATGTTTTTGGCCACGACGTCTAAATATTGGGTATTTTTCGTACTGCGGCCCCGGTGTATGTAAATTGGGCATATTTCGTACTGATGCCAACATATCTATATGACTCATTATTTTCTTCCATATCAATATAACTTCTTTTATTTCCATATTCAAGTAATTTCTTTATTTGCCATATCAATATAAAATATTTTTTGGTCATATTTATATAATCTATATGCCGTATCCATATAATGAATACGGCATATCCATACAACTAGCCATATTTGTATGTCAATGTATATTTTATTATACATTTTTTTTCTTTATACATATAATATGGTATTTCCATATCGCTATAATTGAATTATATGTATAAGATATCATTTATATATAGCATTGCCAAAATAATATGAAAAACATAAATTTTGAACAATACAACCGGTCGGCGAGCACTGCCTCCCTATATATGTTTTTGGCCACGACGTCTAAATATTGGGTATTTATCGTACTGCGGCTCCGGTGTATGTAAATTGGGCATATTTCGTACTGATGCCACCATATCCATATAACTTATTTTTTGTTCTATATCTATATAATTAATTTTTTTCCATACCTATAACTATTAAACTAATTTTTTTCCATATCCATACTTGAACTTATTATTTTTCCCATATCCATATAACTCGTTTTTTCCATATCCACACTAGAATTTAGTATTTATCCCATATCCATATAAATCATTATTTACCATATCAATATAAATAATATTTTTCCATATTCATACTAGAACTTATTATTTCTTTAATATTCATATAACTCAATATTTTTTCATATCCATACTAGAACTTATTCTTTTTCCCATATCCATACTAGAACTTATAAATTTTCCCATATTCATATAACTAATTTTTTTCATATCCATACTAGAACATTATATTTTTGCCATATCTATATAACTCATTTTATTCCATATCCATACTAGAACTTATTATTTCTTTAATATCCATATAACTTAATATTTTTCCATATCCATACCAGAACTTTTTATTTTTCCCATATCCATAGAACTAATTTTTTTCATATCCATACTAGAACCTAATTTTCTTCCTATATCCATATAACTTATTATTTACTATTACAATATAATTAATTTTTTCCATATCCATACTAGAGCTTATTATCTCTTCAATATCCATAAAACTCAATATTTTTTCATATCCATACTAGAACTGATTATTTTTCCCATATCCATACTAGAACTCAGTATTCTTCCCATATCCATACTACAACTTAGTATTTTTCCCATATGCATATAACTCATTATTTAGCATATCAATATAACTAATTTTTTTCCATATCCATACTAGAACTTATTATTTCTTTAATATCCATATAACTCAATATTTTTTTATATCCATACTAGAACTTATTATTTTTCCCATATCCATACTAGAACTTATAAATTTTCCCATATTCATATAACTAATTTTTTTCATATCCATACTAGAACATTAAATTTTTTGCCATATCTATATAACTCATTTTATTCCATATCCATACTAGAACTTATTATTTCTTTAATATCCATATAACTCAATATTTTTTCATATCCATACTAGAACTTATCATTTTTCCCATATTCATATAACTCATTTTTCCATATCCATACTAGAACTCTGTATTCTTTTCCATATCCATATAACTCATTTTTTTTTCATATCCATACTAGAACTTATTATTTTTCCCATATCCACATAACTCATTTTTTTCATATCCATACTAGAACTTGTTATTTTTCCCATATCCATATAACTCATTTTTTTCATATCCATACTAGAACTTAATATTATTTTCATATCCATATAACTCATGTTTGGACTTGGAATATTTTTATACACGTCACTAATAGGATGACGATTCAGTTGGCTACCTTAAGAGGTACATATACTTGCATATGTCTCTTACTTGTATGTTCGGACTTAGAATATTTTTATACACGTCACTAATAGGATGACGATTCAGTTGGCTACCTTAAGAGGTACATATACTTGCATATGTCTCTTACTTGTATGTTCGGACTTAGAATATTTTTATACACGTCACTAATAGGATGACGATTCAGTTGGCTACCTTAAGAGGTACATATACTTGCATATGTCTCTTATTTGCATGTTCGGACTTAGAATATTTTTATACGCGTCACTAATAGGATGACGATTCAGTTGGCTACCTTAAGAGGTACATATACTTGCATATGTCTCTTACTTGTATGTTCGGACTTAGAATATTTTTATACACGTCACTAATAGGATGACGATTCAGTTGGCTACCTTAAGAGGTACATATACTTGCATATGTCTCTTACTTGTATGTTCGGACTTAGAATATTTTTATACACGTCACTAATAGGATGACGATTCAGTTGGCTACCTTAAGAGGTACATATACTTGCATATGTCTCTTACTTGTATGTTCGGACTTAGAATATTTGTATACACGTCACTAATAGGATGACGATTCAGTTGGCTACCTTAAGAAGTACATATACTTGCATATGTCTCTTATTTGCATGTTCGGACTTAGAATATTTTTATACGCGTCACTAATAGGATGACGATACATATGGCTACCATTGTTAAATATATTTAAATAAAATTTATTTAAATATAATTATTATTTTATATATATATATTTTATATATATATATATTCTGACTTAAAAAAGCCAAACAAAATAAACACAATTAAATTTATGTTTATTATCGAATCATCAAGCAAAGGATAAGCTTCAGTGGATCGCAGTATGGCAGCTGCTCAACCACTTACAACACCTTGCCTGTTACAAAAGTCGTTTACAATTGATTCTAGGCTTTGTCATTGTATTAAATAATGCTTTTATATGTAACTAGCGCGGCATCAGGTGATCGAAGATCCTCCCAATTTACTATGTTACAAATTACATTGGCATCACATCCATTGTCGTTTATAAAGTAAATTATAAACTTTAAATGGTTTAGAAGCCATACAATGCAAATTGCCCCTTATTTATCATTGCAGTCCAGCACGGATACGACCTTAGAGGCGTTCAGGCATAATCCAACGGACGTAGCGTCATACCACTGTTCGCTCGAACAAGTATTGTGCCATTGGTCCGTACCTGCGGTTCCTCTCGTACTACGCAGGAATGCTGTCGCAACAACGTTTTGTCATTAGTAGGGTAAAACTAACCTGTCTCACGACGGTCTAAACCCAGCTCACGTTCCCTTGCATGGGTGAACAATCCAACGCTTGGTGAATTTTGCTTCACAATGATAGGAAGAGCCGACATCGAAGGATCAAAAAGCGACGTCGCTATGAACGCTTGGCCGCCACAAGCCAGTTATCCCTATGGTAACTTTTCTGACACCTCTTGTTAAAAACTCTTTAAACCAAAAGGATCGATAGGCCGAGCTTTTGCTGTCCCTGTGTGTACTGAACACCGAGATCAAGTCAGCATTTGCCCTTTTGCTCTATGTGTGGTTTCTGTCCGCACTGAGCTGGCCTTGGGACACCTCCGTTATTATTTGAGAGATGTACCGCCCCAGTCAAACTCCCTACCTGGCAATGTCCTTGAATTGGATCATACCTGAGTAATTGGAGTTATACCAAATTTTCAAATCAAAAATACATAAATGCACCGTTTTATTAAAGAATTTGTTTGCGATTATATAACAAACTCGTGATACTTTGATCAAGAAGCTTGCATCAAAACCCAATACCATAAGATATAATAAATATATCCGTATAATGGCTAGGAAATGATACACGTTCCATTTAATCAAGTAAGTAAGGAAACAATAAGAGTAGTGGTATTTCATTGACGATACCAAACCGAAGTCTAATATCTCCCACTTATTCTACACCTCTTATGTCTCCTTACACTGCCAGATTAGAGTCAAGCTCAAAAGGGTCTTCTTTCCCCGCTAATTATTCCAAGCCCGTTCCCTTGGCTGTGGTTTCGCTAGATAGTAGATAGGGACAGGTGTCTATCGGATCCCTCCGAAGCTTATTTAACGTGGCGTGTTCCACACTGAAGGGATTACAACCACGGCACTCTTATACACCCACAAGTGAGTGTATAGTGCAATGTGTCTAGGTTAAGCGCCAGACCAACGCCCCGGACTAGAAGCTATAGCTATGTACATAGCAACCACCCCGGTAGCAATTCGAATGCTTACTTGTCGGGCAAGCATTCCCCCTTGCTGAGGAGCGGGATCTATCTAAATCCCTACTGATCTTTGGGTCACAGCACCCGAGTTGTATGACGCAACTCCACGTCGAACCCGAAGGCTCTACCCGCATATGGGTATCAACCACAGCCACCACGATACTCCCACATGGGGGCCAACCTCAATGAGCAGCCTTGGACAGCTGCTCAACCCGTGGTACCGAAATTACAGGCTCGGTAGGCCTCACCCCTGAAGCTCCGACAAGCTCGGATAGGGCACCCATGTCATATTAGTCGCCTCCTACGACAAGCTATGACAAGCTGTGGTAGAATTCTTCGCCGCTAGCCACACAGCAGGAGTTGATTGGGCTAAGCCCAGCGCCTGTGGTTCATCCATCCGCTGCATCCGTCCTACGCCTTGAAAAGGCAGCATCCGCGAAGACTCCTAGGAGACGCATCCGTTCTGGGGTCTCTACTACTCCCGCGACGATCCATCTTCCCTGGTCCTGGACAATTCCGAGAGCATCGAGGTCACGCAATTCGTTGTACAGCCGGCATTCACATAATACGTGAAGCCAGCTCTCGTCAGCCTCCCCACATGAGCATGCGGTCGTGGTGCTGAGAGTCCTGCCGTGTAAGAATGCGTTTAGCGACCCGTGTCCTGTCAGTAAGAATCCGGCTTTTAGAGTAAAGACAAAGTCTTTCCTCTTGTAGACAAACGCTGCCTCTGGGAAGAATTCGCGAGTCACATGCCCGTGATCCGCGTTATCCCATCTGAGTTGCCACTCATTTAGCAGACTTTCGTCTAGCAGAGCTATCTTGTCCTTCCAGTTCATCCCGGTCATATCCAGTCCATGAAGCCAGTCGTCAGTATCCAGGGGAATTTCCTTCCGAAGTTTGAACTTCAAAGCAGTCCGATGAGCGTCCAGATCCATTGGAGGAGCACCAGCAAGCACCTGCAGTGCCACCGTGGACACTGTGCGGCATACCGGTAGGCATCCCAAAAGGATGGTCCTCTGGCACGAGGTGAGGAGTTTTAGGGATTTACCCCTACTCGCCGCCTTGTACCAGACCGAGGCACCAAAGAGTGCACATGGCATCATGAGTCCCCTATATATGGTTCTCTTTGCGCGGGAACTGAGTCCCCAATCGACTCGAAGCACCCGTGCTAGCCCTGCGACAACTCCAGACAGCCGATCTCGAAGTGTCGAGATATGCGGTAGAAAGCTCAACCGCTCGCCGACTAGGATGCCAAGGTACCGGCATTTGATGACGTACGGTAGGCTTGTTCCAGCAAAACGCACCGTCGGTCTCCTTTGTTGCGAAAGCTTCCCTTTCAGCAACATGATTGCCGTCTTGCTGGTGGACACACTCACTCCAACTTCAGATCCCCAGGCTCCCACGATGCTCATCAACTGCTCGCCTTTTCGCTCCAGATCGGCACGGGAATTCCCGTCGACGAAAAGTAGCAAGTCATCTGCATACGCGCTCACAGCACAATGTGGCTCTAAGCGCTGAAGCAGCACATCCATCAGAAGGTTCCAAATGAATGGACCACTAATGGACCCTTGCGGGCAGCCCCGTGTGACCGAGACTGTGGCTGCTTCATACCTGCTGATGATGCTTGCCCTTCGGCCGGAGAAGTAGCTTTTCCACAAGCTTATCTCACGACAGCCGACGTCGACAAGCCGATTGAGTACTGCGCTCCACTCCACATTGTCAAATGCTCCCTTGAAATCGACAAAGATTCCAAGGACGTATCGCGACGTGGTGTTGGCGACTGTGGTTGAGGCATGCCTCCAGGCATCCTCCACGCAGCGTCCAGGCCGAAATCCAAACTGCCATCTGCATCCATCCGGTAGCACCTCCTTGAGTCGATTCACCATGAGTCCTTCGAGCACCTTTCCGAACACTGGCAAAAGGCATATGCCACGATAGGACGAAGGATCGCTCCTGTCCTTGTCGGGCCCCTTTACCAGCGGTATCACTCTCGGGTGTTTCCACTCGTCAGGGAAGTATCCTTCCGAGAGGCATCGAGAGTACAGCGACGTCAGGTGCTCCGGAATGGCACGCCATACCTCCTTGACGATGCCACCCGTGATGCCATCCATACCCGGAGATCTCCGACTTTTCAGCCTGGAGACGCAGGTCGCCACCTCGAAGGATTCGAGAATTGGCGGTGCACCAGGGTGTACGTCCACGCGTGCAGTCGACTCCGCAACTGGAAAAAAGTTGCGAAGAAGCACGTTTGCGCAGTCGAGCCAATTTACGACAAGCGCGCCGTTCGACCGAAGACATCCGAGATCGGTTGTCTTCTTCCGGCCTCGGCATATTCGGTAGACATGCCCCCATGGATCATCTTTGTGCCGTCCCACGAAGTCCCGCCAGTTTTGCTCCTTTGTCGTCAGGATAAGCTTCTTGTACTGGGCTGAAGCAAGCCTCAGACCAGCAGCAAGTTGCCCAGCGTCATCGGTGCCACTCCGACGAGCTTCCTGCAGCCTCCGCCTCAGTCTCCGGACCTCTTGGCGTTTGGTACTTAGTTCAGGATTCCACCATATTACTTTTCTCCTTTCTGCAGGTATCCTGCGCCCCATCACTCTGTCGCACACGTCCTGTACGGTAGAGCGGAGGGCAGACACTCGTTCATCCAACGGCGATTCCTCCAGTTCCTCGAGACCTCCCGCTGCACTCCTCAATTCTTCACCGAATCTTCGCCAACTTACATTGGAGAGTCTCCATTGCGGTACCGGAGCTAGGCTCTCAACGGCCCTATTGGGATCTGGGGTAACCTCAACAGTGATAATGTTGTGGTCACTGAGATCCCAGAAGTCTACTCTCCACTCGAACATAGCCCATGCTCGCGCTGCTTCGTTGGCAAAGGTCACGTCGATATCGCTACTGGAGCGAATATTATCAAACGTGAACACCTGGCTGGCTGTGTTGAGCACACAGGCACCGCTTGCGATGATCCACTCGGTCAAGTGCTGTCCCCGTTCGCGGCGCAGACTATCTCCAGAGTTGGGTGGAGATTTACTGAACCACATGGGGGACACGGCGTTAGCATCTATTCCGAGGATTGTCGGTGTCGTGCTGGCTAACAGCAGGACCGAATCCAGGTAGTCGGTGTAGGGCTCCAGAGCAGCTCTATGCCGGCAGTATGCGGAGGCCAGAAAGATAGTGCCGTATCTTCCCGTGACACTCACGCACACTCCGTACTCCGTCGTCAGGCTCTCGATGGGCATGCAGATGGCGCTTGCATCATCCACTATGATGGCGGCTTTCCTCCTTCTGTCGGCGAAGATCCTCATCCCTCCAGGGAGTCCAGTGATCCTTTGGGCTGCGTCCACGTAGGGCTCCTGGACTAGTGCGAACAGGTGGCCAGCATCTCTCACCCGCTTGGCAAGCTCGATGAAAGCGCAGCGGCCTCTACCACAATTCGCTTGGATGAAACTAAACATATTAGTGTCTAGCTTGCACCCTCGCTAGCAGTGCGCCATAGATCGGGCAACCACCCGAGAGCATGAAGTGCCCTGAGGGTAGCCCCTTATGGCGGCAGTTTCGACAGTCCACCGGGTTCCTGCACTGCGCCGCGACGTGGTCGTCCTGTCCGCACTGGCGGCAGACCTGATTTTTGTTCCGGCAGTCGACCAGTTTGTGGTCGAAACCTAGGCATCTATGACATGCGTAGGTGCGCACCTGTGAACGGCATCTGTACGAGAACCACTTCACGTACACTCTGCCTTCCAAAACGGCCAGCGCCTGGTCGTTTACCTCCAGCGTCACATTAATTGTGGCGCCGTTTTCGGCTGACCAGGGCTTTGTGGCCAGGACTACCGCCTTCTGGAAGTCCTTCATGGACCATCCCTCGAAGTTCTTCTCCTTCAGCTCCATCATGAACTCCTCGTGCCCGATAGTGGTGTCCACGTCCTGGACGATCACCCGGGGCTTCGCGGCGGTGTTCTGCGACACCTTGAGGCCAACTTCGGCGAACTTGGCGGATGCGACGACCTTTGTCATCTCCGCCTGAGATGGCGTGCGAATAATCGCGCCGCCCCTCTTGAGTTCTCGCACCTCGTGCACCCTAACGCCCAGGGCGGGCGCAACCTCTTTGCGGATTTTGTCCGCAATCTGTCGTCCCGAAAGTGCCGGGTCGTCACAAGCAACGACCGCGGACCACGTTTCGCGAATGGCGCTTCGTGGTGCGGCTACAGGGGCAGCAGGTTGCGCCGCGAGGTGCGCGCCTCGTGCAGCGGTGGCTGCGTAGGAGGCAACCGAAGCGACAGGTGTCAGTGCTGGCTGTCTCCTGGCACGATCTTCCAACACTCCAAATTGCACCATCATGGCAGCGATGACCTCCTCGTATCGATTTATCGTCTCCTGGATTTCCCCTGCCAACCGCGGGGTGGTCGCCGAGGAAACGAGTGCCTTCGAGTGAGCTATGCGGATATCCGCTAGCACTCCCGCGATGGCACCGCTACCCTTCATCACCCTCTCCGTTATGGAGAGCACGGGTGCTGGGGCAACAAACGTTGCAGCGTTGTCAGCGGCAGCTGCAGGGACATTTGCGGCTGGCTTCACGGCGGTGACTCCATATGCGGCAGCATTCCCGGCGGCATTTTCGGCGGCACTCTCGGCGACATTTCCAGTGGCATTTCCGGCGGCGTTCGCTACTGCGATCGCAGCGGCCTTCGCAGCAGCCTTCGCGGTGGCCTTCATTGCGGCGAGTTTAGCGACGATGGACTGAGACTCGTCGTCAGCTACCGGTGCAGCTGGGTGCGTCGGCATCTCAAGGGACGATGGTGCGTCCTCTTCCTCGAATGGCTCCGGCGTGTCCTGCGCACCACCCACGGCGACCACCTTCGCACGCGATGCCTCCCTCGGCGTCGCCTTGTGCCCCTTGCCACGCTTGCGTCCTCTTCCACCGCGGGTTGAGCTACACGCGCGACTGCTGCCACTTTCGCTTCCCGACTCGGCAAGCTCCATTTTGGTGATAGATGATGCCATCTATCGGCCAAAACCCTAACTAAAAATTTAGTTAAGTTGGGACTTACACCCGTTTCTCTTTTCGCTGATCCGGTAGCCCGATCAGCTGATTTGCTGATGCTCCGATGCTTGAACCACTTAGCGAAGACACACACTATTAGCCGAGTTCCACACCCAACAGCTGTTACCAGGCGGTCTGTGCCTAAATAAGGCAAACGCCTCTCTCGAAGAGAGCGTCTCTCTCACCACGCACGTGGTGCGATGGAAAATTCCCGAATGGAAAAACGCGAATTTCCCACTGTCCGCACACTTTTTCACTCAGAAATCACGCACAACGTATTTGCACACGCGAAATACAAATTTCGACACTATTTGCAGCACCGTGGCTAGCGTATTACCGCAGATATTCGATTTCCTCGCGGAGCGTACGAAAAACACGTCTACTCCCGTGAGCAATCCAAAATCGACTGAGTAGATGAGTAGATAGGGACAGTAGGAATCTCGTTAATCCATTCATGCGCGTCACTAATTAGATGACGAGGCATTTGGCTACCTTAAGAGAGTCATAGTTACTCCCGCCGTTGACCCGCGCTTACTTGAATTTCTTCACTTTGACATTCAGAGCACTGGGCAGAAATCACATTGTGTCAACACCCGCTAGGGCCATCACAATGCTTTGTTTTAATTAGACAGTCGGATTCCCCAAGTCCGTGCCAGTTCTGAATTGATTGTTAATTGATAATCGTTATAATTAATAAGAACTAATTGGTTTGACCCAATTAGTATTCTTAAAAATTTTAGCAAGAAAGTTCCACAATTGGCTACGTAACTAACTATCCGGGGAACAAGTAACTAACATAAATGCTAGAAACTCTATTTACCCAGAACGAGCACATAAACCATGTTATTGTTTCCCAATCAAGCCCGACTATCTCAATCTTCAGAGCCAATCCTTATCCCGAAGTTACGGATCTAATTTGCCGACTTCCCTTACCTACATTATTCTATCGACTAGAGACTCTTCACCTTGGAGACCAGCTGCGGATATTGGTACGGCCTGTTGAGAAGTTTGCGTGTCCCCACCATAAATTTTCAAGGTCCGAGGAGAAAATATCGACACAACAGTATATGTCATGCTCTTCTAGCCCATCTACCATATCTCTCTGCGAAAGACTTCCATGGTAGTACGGCTATAAAACAGAAAAGAAAACTCTTCCGATATCTCTCGACGGCTTCTTTATGGTCGTTCCTGTTGCCAGGATGAGCACGAGGCCCATATTTAATAACAAACGGATACTCAACAGGTTACGGAATTGGAACCGTATTCCCTTTCGTTCAAAATTATTCAAGTATATTATATTAGCTTGATTTGTATATATTGCGTTTTTGGTTTTACTTGAAAATTTTCGGCTTTCGCCTTGAACTTAGGACCGACTAACTCGTGATCAACCACTGTTCACACGAAACCCTTCTCCACTTCAGTCCTCCAAGGTCTCATTCGATTATTTGCTACTACCACCAAGATCTGTACCAATGGCAGCTCCATGCAGGCTTACGCCAAACACTTCTACGCATACCATTGTACCTTCCTACTCACTAAAGTTTCAAAATTTATATCACAAGTAATATAAATCATCTACTTTAGCGGTAATGTATAGGTATACAACTTAAGCGCCATCCATTTTAAGGGCTAGTTGCTTCGGCAGGTGAGTTGTTACACACTCCTTAGCGGATTTCGACTTCCATGATCACCGTCCTGCTGTTTTAAGCAACCAACGCCTTTCATGGTATCTGCATGAGTTGTTAATTTGGGCACCGTAACATTACGTTTGGTTCATCCCACAGCGCCAGTTCTGCTTACCAAAAGTGGCCCACTGGGCACATTATATCATAACCTTAAACTTCATATCAAGAAAGTTAAGGTTCTTACCCATTTAAAGTTTGAGAATAGGTTAAGATCGTTTCGACCCTAAGGCCTCTAATCATTCGCTTTACCAGATAAGATTATTTTATATAATATTAAAATGCACCAGCTATCCTGAGGGAAACTTCGGAAGGAACCAGCTACTAGATGGTTCGATTGGTCTTTCGCCCCTATACTCAATTCTGACAATCGATTTGCACGTCAGAACTGTTTCGGTCTTCCATCAGGGTTTCCCCTGACTTCAACCTGATCAAGTATAGTTCACCATCTTTCGGGTCACAGCATATATGCTCAAGGTACGTTCCAGTTAGAGGCATAAATAATATAAATATCATTATACATAACTATATAGAACGCCCCGGGATTGTGTTAATTAGCTATAAATAGTTAAAAAACTAATCCCATTATTAGTCAAGTTAATTACGCTATTAGGTTTATATCCCAATAACTTGCACATATGTTAGACTCCTTGGTCCGTGTTTCAAGACGGGTCCCGAAGGTATCCTGAATCTTTCGCATTGTTAATCCTACAAGTGCATATAATAAACACAAAAATCAATGATAATCATGCCATTATATAATTCCGAAAAATTAACGCACTGTATTCATATAAATCTATCAGCACTTTATCAAATTAATAACATTTATTCTGTGTTAAAATGCAAGCAATTTAATTTGAATAAACTATAAGTTATATTTTATGATAAATTTGGTATGCTAATAGATTACAATGTCCTTATATGGAAAAAATGCACACTATTATCATAATATTGTTTAAATATTACAATTTTAATGATGAATTTTCCATAACGGATATTCAGGTTCATCGGGCTTAACCTCTAAGCAGTTTCACGTACTGTTTAACTCTCTATTCAGAG
The DNA here is from genome assembly GCF_030179915.1 of Drosophila takahashii. NCBI lineage: Eukaryota > Metazoa > Arthropoda > Insecta > Diptera > Drosophilidae > Drosophila > Drosophila takahashii. Next base: position 37,052 of record NW_027221683.1, read on the forward strand.
TTCTTTTCAACTTTCCCTCACGGTACTTGTTTACTATCGGTCTCATGGTTATATTTAGTTTTAGATGGAGTTTACCACCCACTTAGTGCTGCACTATCAAGCAACACGACTCTTTGGAAACATCATCTAGTAATCATTAACGTTATACGGGCCTGGCACCCTCTATGGGTAAATGGCCTCATTTAAGAAGGACTTAAATCGTTAATTTCTCATACTAGAATATTGACGCTCCATACACTGCATCTCACATTTGCCATATAGACAAAGTGACTTAGTGCTGAACTGATTTCTTTTCGCTCGCCGCTACTAAGAAAATCCTTGTTAGTTTCTTTTCCTCCCCTAATTAATATGCTTAAATTCAGGGGGTAGTCCCATATGAGTTGAGGTTGTATATAACTTTTATTTGCAATTAATTCTTTATATATAATGATAAAACATTTTATTAAATTCGTTTAAAGCTGACGTATATATATATTAATGGCATTTATTTGTAACGAATTAACGAAGAATAATAATATTGTCAACGTTTTTCATATTTCAAATCATTAATAAGAGACAATTCTAGATAATATTTTATGCTAGACATTTCTCAGTATTATTTGATTGAAAAAGAAAATATTCCTCTTCGTTTTTCTCAAAGTTTAATTACTATTGTGAGATAATGTTTTTCATATATTTGTTAATATTATGAATAAAATAATTAAATTATTTTTATCCAATAATATACCATATGCTTATAAAATTTTATTATAAAATTTGTATAAACAACTTAATTAGCATAGTCTTACAACCCTCAACCATATGTAGTCCAAGCAGCACTATAAAATTAATTAAAGTACATAACAGCATGGACTGCGATATGCGTTCAAAATGTCGATGTTCATGTGTCCTGCAGTTCACACGATGACGCACAGTTTGCTGCGTTCTTCATCGACCCATGAGCCGAGTGATCCACCGCTTAGAGTTTTATAATATTGGTTTTAAATTTGGTCAAATATGTTTTTATTGAAAGAAATTAAAAATACACCATTTTACTGGCATATATCAATTCCTTCAATAAATGTATTTATATACCTAAAATAAATGCTGCGAAATGTCTTAGTTTTATATAAACAATATATATCAAAGTATTATTTGTAATGGCATTTGTTTGTTAATATATATTGATAATTTTATATAAAACATTAACCTGAAACCAGGTACAACATTGTATATTTTAGGTTGTTGCATTATCCAATGTATGATCATCATCAAATTAGTTGGCCAATACATCTCGCAACGCGTGTATATTATGGTCCATATACACACAAAAGTTTATAATAAATATATAAAATATATTTTATTATATTAATAATTCGATTTGCTTGTTCGAATTTTATGTTTGTTTCTATTTAATTTATTTGTAATAATATTATATTATTACAATATTTCGATTTGCTTGTTCGAAATTTATTTGATCTTTTACTTTTAAGATCATATTTTTGGTATAATTATTATTATAATTATTATGTATATATATATATATATTGGTAATTTGTATTAAATTTGTATTAACAAATTTTTTTATTAACGGTAAGGATATTATACAATAATGATCCTTCCGCAGGTTCACCTACGGAAACCTTGTTACGACTTTTACTTCCTCTAAATAATCAAGTTCGGTCAACTTTTGCGAAACAACCGTAACACACAAGGCGTCACAGTGATCACGTCCGGAGACCTCACTAAATAATTCAATCGGTAGTAGCGACGGGCGGTGTGTACAAAGGGCAGGGACGTAATCAATGCGAGTTAATGACTCACACTTACTGGGAATTCCAAGTTCATGTGAACAGTTTCAGTTCACAATCCCAAGCATGAAAGTGGTTCAGCGGTTTACCCGGACCTCTCGGTCTAGGAAATACACGTTGATACTTTCATTGTAGCGCGCGTGCAGCCCAGGACATCTAAGGGCATCACAGACCTGTTATTGCTCAATCTCATTATTGCTAGACGCAATTTGTCCATTTAAGAAGCTAGTGTCCTTATAATGGGACAAACCAACAGGTACGGCTCCACTTATATAAACACATTCAAACACAATAAACATTTTACTGCCACCATGAATGAAGGCTATATAAGCTTCAACACCATAATCCTGAAGATATCTATTTAATATATTTGAGTCTCGTTCGTTATCGGAATTAACCAGACAAATCACTCCACGAACTAAGAACGGCCATGCACCACCACCCATAGATTCGAGAAAGAGCTATCAATCTGTCTTACACACTTATGTTCGGACCTGGTAAGTTTTCCCGTGTTGAGTCAAATTAAGCCGCAGGCTCCACTCCTGGTGGTGCCCTTCCGTCAATTCCTTTAAGTTTCAGCTTTGCAACCATACTTCCCCCGGAGCCCAAAAGCTTTGGTTTCCCGGGAAGCGACTGAGAGAGCCATAAAAGTAGCTACACCCAATTGCTAGCTGGCATCGTTTATGGTTAGAACTAGGGCGGTATCTGATCGCCTTCGAACCTCTAACTTTCGTTCTTGATTAATGAAAACATCTTTGGCAAATGCTTTCGCTTAAGTTAGTCTTACGACGGTCCAAGAATTTCACCTCTCGCGTCGTAATACTAATGCCCCCAAACTGCTTCTATTAATCATTACCTCTTGATCTGAAAACCAATGAAAGCAGAACAGAGGTCTTATTTCATTATCCCATGCACAGAATATTCAGGCATTTGAAGCCTGCTTTAAGCACTCTAATTTGTTCAAAGTAATTGTACCGGCCCACAATAACACTCGTTTAAGAGCACTAATGCAGGTTTTTAAATAGGAGGAACATATGAAAAAATACAAGTATTTAAACACATATAAGAACTCCACCGGTAATACGCTTACATACATAAAGGTATAGTACTAACCACAATTGTAAGTTGTACTACCCGTATGAAGCACAAGTTCAACTACGAACGTTTTAACCGCAACAACTTTAATATACGCTATTGGAGCTGGAATTACCGCGGCTGCTGGCACCAGACTTGCCCTCCAATTGGTCCTTGTTAAAGGATTTAAAGTGTACTCATTCCAATTACAGGGCCTCGGATATGAGTCCTGTATTGTTATTTTTCGTCACTACCTCCCCGAGCTGGGAGTGGGTAATTTACGCGCCTGCTGCCTTCCTTAGATGTGGTAGCCGTTTCTCAGGCTCCCTCTCCGGAATCGAACCCTGATTCCCCGTTACCCGTTGCAACCATGGTAGTCCTAGATACTACCATCAAAAGTTGATAGGGCAGACATTTGAAAGATCTGTCGTCGGTACAAGACCATACGATCTGCATGTTATCTAGAGTTCAACCAATATAACGATCTTGCGATCGCTTGGTTTTAGCCTAATAAAAGCACATGTCCCATAAGGTTCATGTTTTAATTGCATGTATTAGCTCTAGAATTACCACAGTTATCCAAGTAACTGTTAACGATCTAAGGAACCATAACTGATATAATGAGCCTTTTGCGGTTTCACTTTTAATTCGTGTGTACTTAGACATGCATGGCTTAATCTTTGAGACAAGCATATAACTACTGGCAGGATCAACCAGAATAATGTTTTCGTTCATATTTCATTCATATTTTTTGAATAGAAATTAGTAATATAAATATAATAGATTTTATTTCCATTTTATATGTTCGGTTTTTCTTAAATATTGATTTTAATTCAATATTTTTTTTTTGCTTTGTGAAATAATTCTATTTTAATTCGAATACGGCCATTTTTATATGGCATTCGTATACGTTCTTTAATTTTTACTTGTTTCGCCACTAATATAACAAGTTTATAATTGATGTTAAAGAAAAAGTACAACTTTTTTATAACACAATTTTCAATATATATTGTTCTTTCTATAAGTTTTTATTATATTATATATACATATTTCATTCTAAAATATCATTTTTGTTCAACATACATAATTATTGTATCCACACATGTACAATTTTTGTTTAACCAATATAAATATTGAGTTAAATCATTTGCATTTTGATGATAAATTTAAAATTTATCTTTTCCATATAACTCTCTGGTAATATATGATATAAAACCGAGCGCATATGAAATTATTTTGATCACTAATATTGCAATTATATTTTATTATAATGCTTTTTGTAAACACATTGTACCGGCAAGCGATACTCTGTGCCCAAACGACAGGGGATATAATAATTTAATATAAATTATCATATATACCTGCCACCAAAGATTAACGATAAAAGTCGGAAACAATTTGTTATTCTATATATAATAGAAACTTGACCTCTGTTTCACTTTATTATCATGGGTTTATAATATTAACCGCGTAGCCAAGTCTTAATTTCATTTAAGAAACAAATTTATACGGATAATATTTTGATTTTAATATATGTTGTTCTATTGATAACAAAAGTATATATTATAATATATTTTGTTCAATAGTAGATGGACTACTTACTGTACCATCCTTATTTTTTATTATTATTGATATACATTATATTGACAACAGCATATGATATTCATATGGTTTGTTCAATAATTAATTGGTGGACAACCACTGACCATCCTATAGTAGTTTTTGGCCACGACGTCTAAATATCGAAATTATTTAATTCCGTTTGCCACCCATACGATAGATATTAACTATCTATAATAATAATGTGTACGCATAAAATATTATATGTATATATATAGACCAACAGACAAGCACTTCACCCTATAGTAGTTTTTGGCCACGACGTCTATATATCGGGCATATTTAATTCTCTTTGCCACCCAACCAAAGATATTCACTTTTTTATATAAAGTATTATTTGATCATATTAATATAACCAATTATTTCTGCCATATTCATATAATTTCTTTATGAATTATTTTTTGGTCATATCCATATAATCTATATGCCGTATCCATATAATGAATACGGCATATCCATACAACTAGCCATATTTGTATGTCAATGTATATTTTATTATACATTTTTTTTCTTTATACATATAATATGGTATTTCCATATCGCTATAATTGAATTATATGTATAAGATATCATTTATATATAGCATTGCCAAAATAATATGATAAACATAAATTTTGAACAATACGGCCGGTCGGCGAGCACTGCCTCCCTATATATGTTTTTGGCCACGACGTCTAAATATTGGGTATTTTTCGTACTGCGGCCCCGGTGTATGTAAATTGGGCATATTTCGTACTGATGCCAACATATCTATATGACTCATTATTTTCTTCCATATCAATATAACTTCTTTTATTTCCATATTCAAGTAATTTCTTTATTTGCCATATCAATATAAAATATTTTTTGGTCATATTTATATAATCTATATGCCGTATCCATATAATGAATACGGCATATCCATACAACTAGCCATATTTGTATGTCAATGTATATTTTATTATACATTTTTTTTCTTTATACATATAATATGGTATTTCCATATCGCTATAATTGAATTATATGTATAAGATATCATTTATATATAGCATTGCCAAAATAATATGATAAACATAAATTTTGAACAATACGGCCGGTCGGCGAGCACTGCCTCCCTATATATGTTTTTGGCCACGACGTCTAAATATTGGGTATTTTTCGTACTGCGGCCCCGGTGTATGTAAATTGGGCATATTTCGTACTGATGCCAACATATCTATATGACTCATTATTTTCTTCCATATCAATATAACTTCTTTTATTTCCATATTCAAGTAATTTCTTTATTTGCCATATCAATATAAAATATTTTTTGGTCATATTTATATAATCTATATGCCGTATCCATATAATGAATACGGCATATCCATACAACTAGCCATATTTGTATGTCAATGTATATTTTATTATACATTTTTTTTCTTTATACATATAATATGGTATTTCCATATCGCTATAATTGAATTATATGTATAAGATATCATTTATATATAGCATTGCCAAAATAATATGATAAACATAAATTTTGAACAATACGGCCGGTCGGCGAGCACTGCCTCCCTATATATGTTTTTGGCCACGACGTCTAAATATTGGGTATTTTTCGTACTGCGGCCCCGGTGTATGTAAATTGGGCATATTTCGTACTGATGCCAACATATCTATATGACTCATTATTTTCTTCCATATCAATATAACTTCTTTTATTTCCATATTCAAGTAATTTCTTTATTTGCCATATCAATATAAAATATTTTTTGGTCATATTTATATAATCTATATGCCGTATCCATATAATGAATACGGCATATCCATACAACTAGCCATATTTGTATGTCAATGTATATTTTATTATACATTTTTTTTCTTTATACATATAATATGGTATTTCCATATCGCTATAATTGAATTATATGTATAAGATATCATTTATATATAGCATTGCCAAAATAATATGATAAACATAAATTTTGAACAATACGGCCGGTCGGCGAGCACTGCCTCCCTATATATGTTTTTGGCCACGACGTCTAAATATTGGGTATTTTTCGTACTGCGGCCCCGGTGTATGTAAATTGGGCATATTTCGTACTGATGCCAACATATCTATATGACTCATTATTTTCTTCCATATCAATATAACTTCTTTTATTTCCATATTCAAGTAATTTCTTTATTTGCCATATCAATATAAAATATTTTTTGGTCATATTTATATAATCTATATGCCGTATCCATATAATGAATACGGCATATCCATACAACTAGCCATATTTGTATGTCAATGTATATTTTATTATACATTTTTTTTCTTTATACATATAATATGGTATTTCCATATCGCTATAATTGAATTATATGTATAAGATATCATTTATATATAGCATTGCCAAAATAATATGATAAACATAAATTTTGAACAATACGGCCGGTCGGCGAGCACTGCCTCCCTATATATGTTTTTGGCCACGACGTCTAAATATTGGGTATTTTTCGTACTGCGGCCCCGGTGTATGTAAATTGGGCATATTTCGTACTGATGCCAACATATCTATATGACTCATTATTTTCTTCCATATCAATATAACTTCTTTTATTTCCATATTCAAGTAATTTCTTTATTTGCCATATCAATATAAAATATTTTTTGGTCATATTTATATAATCTATATGCCGTATCCATATAATGAATACGGCATATCCATACAACTAGCCATATTTGTATGTCAATGTATATTTTATTATACATTTTTTTTCTTTATACATATAATATGGTATTTCCATATCGCTATAATTGAATTATATGTATAAGATATCATTTATATATAGCATTGCCAAAATAATATGATAAACATAAATTTTGAACAATACGGCCGGTCGGCGAGCACTGCCTCCCTATATATGTTTTTGGCCACGACGTCTAAATATTGGGTATTTTTCGTACTGCGGCCCCGGTGTATGTAAATTGGGCATATTTCGTACTGATGCCAACATATCTATATGACTCATTATTTTCTTCCATATCAATATAACTTCTTTTATTTCCATATTCAAGTAATTTCTTTATTTGCCATATCAATATAAAATATTTTTTGGTCATATTTATATAATCTATATGCCGTATCCATATAATGAATACGGCATATCCATACAACTAGCCATATTTGTATGTCAATGTATATTTTATTATACATTTTTTTTCTTTATACATATAATATGGTATTTCCATATCGCTATAATTGAATTATATGTATAAGATATCATTTATATATAGCATTGCCAAAATAATATGAAAAACATAAATTTTGAACAATACAACCGGTCGGCGAGCACTGCCTCCCTATATATGTTTTTGGCCACGACGTCTAAATATTGGGTATTTATCGTACTGCGGCTCCGGTGTATGTAAATTGGGCATATTTCGTACTGATGCCACCATATCCATATAACTTATTTTTTGTTCTATATCTATATAATTAATTTTTTTCCATACCTATAACTATTAAACTAATTTTTTTCCATATCCATACTTGAACTTATTATTTTTCCCATATCCATATAACTCGTTTTTTCCATATCCACACTAGAATTTAGTATTTATCCCATATCCATATAAATCATTATTTACCATATCAATATAACTAATATTTTTCCATATTCATACTAGAACTTATTATTTCTTTAATATTCATATAACTCAATATTTTTTCATATCCATACTAGAACTTATTCTTTTTCCCATATCCATACTAGAACTTATAAATTTTCCCATATTCATATAACTAATTTTTTTCATATCCATACTAGAACATTATATTTTTGCCATATCTATATAACTCATTTTATTCCATATCCATACTAGAACTTATTATTTCTTTAATATCCATATAACTTAATATTTTTCCATATCCATACCAGAACTTTTTATTTTTCCCATATCCATAGAACTAATTTTTTTCATATCCATACTAGAACCTAATTTTCTTCCTATATCCATATAACTTATTATTTACTATTACAATATAATTAATTTTTTCCATATCCATACTAGAGCTTATTATCTCTTCAATATCCATAAAACTCAATATTTTTTCATATCCATACTAGAACTGATTATTTTTCCCATATCCATACTAGAACTCAGTATTCTTCCCATATCCATACTACAACTTAGTATTTTTCCCATATGCATATAACTCATTATTTAGCATATCAATATAACTAATTTTTTTCCATATCCATACTAGAACTTATTATTTCTTTAATATCCATATAACTCAATATTTTTTTATATCCATACTAGAACTTATTATTTTTCCCATATCCATACTAGAACTTATAAATTTTCCCATATTCATATAACTAATTTTTTTCATATCCATACTAGAACATTAAATTTTTTGCCATATCTATATAACTCATTTTATTCCATATCCATACTAGAACTTATTATTTCTTTAATATCCATATAACTCAATATTTTTTCATATCCATACTAGAACTTATCATTTTTCCCATATTCATATAACTCATTTTTCCATATCCATACTAGAACTCTGTATTCTTTTCCATATCCATATAACTCATTTTTTTTTTCATATCCATACTAGAACTTATTATTTTTCCCATATCCACATAACTCATTTTTTTCATATCCATACTAGAACTTGTTATTTTTCCCATATCCATATAACTCATTTTTTTCATATCCATACTAGAACTTAATATTATTTTCATATCCATATAACTCATGTTTGGACTTGGAATATTTTTATACACGTCACTAATAGGATGACGATTCAGTTGGCTACCTTAAGAGGTACATATACTTGCATATGTCTCTTACTTGTATGTTCGGACTTAGAATATTTTTATACACGTCACTAATAGGATGACGATTCAGTTGGCTACCTTAAGAGGTACATATACTTGCATATGTCTCTTACTTGTATGTTCGGACTTAGAATATTTTTATACACGTCACTAATAGGATGACGATTCAGTTGGCTACCTTAAGAGGTACATATACTTGCATATGTCTCTTATTTGCATGTTCGGACTTAGAATATTTTTATACGCGTCACTAATAGGATGACGATTCAGTTGGCTACCTTAAGAGGTACATATACTTGCATATGTCTCTTACTTGTATGTTCGGACTTAGAATATTTTTATACACGTCACTAATAGGATGACGATTCAGTTGGCTACCTTAAGAGGTACATATACTTGCATATGTCTCTTACTTGTATGTTCGGACTTAGAATATTTTTATACACGTCACTAATAGGATGACGATTCAGTTGGCTACCTTAAGAGGTACATATACTTGCATATGTCTCTTACTTGTATGTTCGGACTTAGAATATTTGTATACACGTCACTAATAGGATGACGATTCAGTTGGCTACCTTAAGAAGTACATATACTTGCATATGTCTCTTATTTGCATGTTCGGACTTAGAATATTTTTATACGCGTCACTAATAGGATGACGATACATATGGCTACCATTGTTAAATATATTTAAATAAAATTTATTTAAATATAATTATTATTTTATATATATATATTTTATATATATATATATTCTGACTTAAAAAAGCCAAACAAAATAAACACAATTAAATTTATGTTTATTATCGAATCATCAAGCAAAGGATAAGCTTCAGTGGATCGCAGTATGGCAGCTGCTCAACCACTTACAACACCTTGCCTGTTACAAAAGTCGTTTACAATTGATTCTAGGCTTTGTCATTGTATTAAATAATGCTTTTATATGTAACTAGCGCGGCATCAGGTGATCGAAGATCCTCCCAATTTACTATGTTACAAATTACATTGGCATCACATCCATTGTCGTTTATAAAGTAAATTATAAACTTTAAATGGTTTAGAAGCCATACAATGCAAATTGCCCCTTATTTATCATTGCAGTCCAGCACGGATACGACCTTAGAGGCGTTCAGGCATAATCCAACGGACGTAGCGTCATACCACTGTTCGCTCGAACAAGTATTGTGCCATTGGTCCGTACCTGCGGTTCCTCTCGTACTACGCAGGAATGCTGTCGCAACAACGTTTTGTCATTAGTAGGGTAAAACTAACCTGTCTCACGACGGTCTAAACCCAGCTCACGTTCCCTTGCATGGGTGAACAATCCAACGCTTGGTGAATTTTGCTTCACAATGATAGGAAGAGCCGACATCGAAGGATCAAAAAGCGACGTCGCTATGAACGCTTGGCCGCCACAAGCCAGTTATCCCTATGGTAACTTTTCTGACACCTCTTGTTAAAAACTCTTTAAACCAAAAGGATCGATAGGCCGAGCTTTTGCTGTCCCTGTGTGTACTGAACACCGAGATCAAGTCAGCATTTGCCCTTTTGCTCTATGTGTGGTTTCTGTCCGCACTGAGCTGGCCTTGGGACACCTCCGTTATTATTTGAGAGATGTACCGCCCCAGTCAAACTCCCTACCTGGCAATGTCCTTGAATTGGATCATACCTGAGTAATTGGAGTTATACCAAATTTTCAAATCAAAAATACATAAATGCACCGTTTTATTAAAGAATTTGTTTGCGATTATATAACAAACTCGTGATACTTTGATCAAGAAGCTTGCATCAAAACCCAATACCATAAGATATAATAAATATATCCGTATAATGGCTAGGAAATGATACACGTTCCATTTAATCAAGTAAGTAAGGAAACAATAAGAGTAGTGGTATTTCATTGACGATACCAAACCGAAGTCTAATATCTCCCACTTATTCTACACCTCTTATGTCTCCTTACACTGCCAGATTAGAGTCAAGCTCAAAAGGGTCTTCTTTCCCCGCTAATTATTCCAAGCCCGTTCCCTTGGCTGTGGTTTCGCTAGATAGTAGATAGGGACAGTAGGAATCTCGTTAATCCATTCATGCGCGTCACTAATTAGATGACGAGGCATTTGGCTACCTTAAGAGAGTCATAGTTACTCCCGCCGTTGACCCGCGCTTACTTGAATTTCTTCACTTTGACATTCAGAGCACTGGGCAGAAATCACATTGTGTCAACACCCGCTAGGGCCATCACAATGCTTTGTTTTAATTAGACAGTCGGATTCCCCAAGTCCGTGCCAGTTCTGAATTGATTGTTAATTGATAATCGTTATAATTAATAAGAACTAATTGGTTTGACCCAATTAGTATTCTTAAAAATTTTAGCAAGAAAGTTCCACAATTGGCTACGTAACTAACTATCCGGGGAACAAGTAACTAACATAAATGCTAGAAACTCTATTTACCCAGAACGAGCACATAAACCATGTTATTGTTTCCCAATCAAGCCCGACTATCTCAATCTTCAGAGCCAATCCTTATCCCGAAGTTACGGATCTAATTTGCCGACTTCCCTTACCTACATTATTCTATCGACTAGAGACTCTTCACCTTGGAGACCAGCTGCGGATATTGGTACGGCCTGTTGAGAAGTTTGCGTGTCCCCACCATAAATTTTCAAGGTCCGAGGAGAAAATATCGACACAACAGTATATGTCATGCTCTTCTAGCCCATCTACCATATCTCTCTGCGAAAGACTTCCATGGTAGTACGGCTATAAAACAGAAAAGAAAACTCTTCCGATATCTCTCGACGGCTTCTTTATGGTCGTTCCTGTTGCCAGGATGAGCACGAGGCCCATATTTAATAACAAACGGATACTCAACAGGTTACGGAATTGGAACCGTATTCCCTTTCGTTCAAAATTATTCAAGTATATTATATTAGCTTGATTTGTATATATTGCGTTTTTGGTTTTACTTGAAAATTTTCGGCTTTCGCCTTGAACTTAGGACCGACTAACTCGTGATCAACCACTGTTCACACGAAACCCTTCTCCACTTCAGTCCTCCAAGGTCTCATTCGATTATTTGCTACTACCACCAAGATCTGTACCAATGGCAGCTCCATGCAGGCTTACGCCAAACACTTCTACGCATACCATTGTACCTTCCTACTCACTAAAGTTTCAAAATTTATATCACAAGTAATATAAATCATCTACTTTAGCGGTAATGTATAGGTATACAACTTAAGCGCCATCCATTTTAAGGGCTAGTTGCTTCGGCAGGTGAGTTGTTACACACTCCTTAGCGGATTTCGACTTCCATGATCACCGTCCTGCTGTTTTAAGCAACCAACGCCTTTCATGGTATCTGCATGAGTTGTTAATTTGGGCACCGTAACATTACGTTTGGTTCATCCCACAGCGCCAGTTCTGCTTACCAAAAGTGGCCCACTGGGCACATTATATCATAACCTTAAACTTCATATCAAGAAAGTTAAGGTTCTTACCCATTTAAAGTTTGAGAATAGGTTAAGATCGTTTCGACCCTAAGGCCTCTAATCATTCGCTTTACCAGATAAGATTATTTTATATAATATTAAAATGCACCAGCTATCCTGAGGGAAACTTCGGAAGGAACCAGCTACTAGATGGTTCGATTGGTCTTTCGCCCCTATACTCAATTCTGACAATCGATTTGCACGTCAGAACTGTTTCGGTCTTCCATCAGGGTTTCCCCTGACTTCAACCTGATCAAGTATAGTTCACCATCTTTCGGGTCACAGCATATATGCTCAAGGTACGTTCCAGTTAGAGGCATAAATAATATAAATATCATTATACATAACTATATAGAACGCCCCGGGATTGTGTTAATTAGCTATAAATAGTTAAAAAACTAATCCCATTATTAGTCAAGTTAATTACGCTATTAGGTTTATATCCCAATAACTTGCACATATGTTAGACTCCTTGGTCCGTGTTTCAAGACGGGTCCCGAAGGTATCCTGAATCTTTCGCATTGTTAATCCTACAAGTGCATATAATAAACACAAAAATCAATGATAATCATGCCATTATATAATTCCGAAAAATTAACGCACTGTATTCATATAAATCTATCAGCACTTTATCAAATTAATAACATTTATTCTGTGTTAAAATGCAAGCAATTTAATTTGAATAAACTATAAGTTATATTTTATGATAAATTTGGTATGCTAATAGATTACAATGTCCTTATATGGAAAAAATGCACACTATTATCATAATATTGTTTAAATATTACAATTTTAATGATGAATTTTCCATAACGGATATTCAGGTTCATCGGGCTTAACCTCTAAGCAGTTTCACGTACTGTTTAACTCTCTATTCAGAGTTCTTTTCAACTTTCCCTCACGGTACTTGTTTACTATCGGTCTCATGGTTATATTTAGTTTTAGATGGAGTTTACCACCCACTTAGTGCTGCACTATCAAGCAACACGACTCTTTGGAAACATCATCTAGTAATCATTAACGTTATACGGGCCTGGCACCCTCTATGGGTAAATGGCCTCATTTAAGAAGGACTTAAATCGTTAATTTCTCATACTAGAATATTGACGCTCCATACACTGCATCTCACATTTGCCATATAGACAAAGTGACTTAGTGCTGAACTGATTTCTTTTCGCTCGCCGCTACTAAGAAAATCCTTGTTAGTTTCTTTTCCTCCCCTAATTAATATGCTTAAATTCAGGGGGTAGTCCCATATGAGTTGAGGTTGTATATAACTTTTATTTGCAATTAATTCTTTATATATAATGATAAAACATTTTATTAAATTCGTTTAAAGCTGACGTATATATATATTAATGGCATTTATTTGTAACGAATTAACGAAGAATAATAATATTGTCAACGTTTTTCATATTTCAAATCATTAATAAGAGACAATTCTAGATAATATTTTATGCTAGACATTTCTCAGTATTATTTGATTGAAAAAGAAAATATTCCTCTTCGTTTTTCTCAAAGTTTAATTACTATTGTGAGATAATGTTTTTCATATATTTGTTAATATTATGAATAAAATAATTAAATTATTTTTATCCAATAATATACCATATGCTTATAAAATTTTATTATAAAATTTGTATAAACAACTTAATTAGCATAGTCTTACAACCCTCAACCATATGTAGTCCAAGCAGCACTATAAAATTAATTAAAGTACATAACAGCATGGACTGCGATATGCGTTCAAAATGTCGATGTTCATGTGTCCTGCAGTTCACACGATGACGCACAGTTTGCTGCGTTCTTCATCGACCCATGAGCCGAGTGATCCACCGCTTAGAGTTTTATAATATTGGTTTTAAATTTGGTCAAATATGTTTTTATTGAAAGAAATTAAAAATACACCATTTTACTGGCATATATCAATTCCTTCAATAAATGTATTTATATACCTAAAATAAATGCTGCGAAATGTCTTAGTTTTATATAAACAATATATATCAAAGTATTATTTGTAATGGCATTTGTTTGTTAATATATATTGATAATTTTATATAAAACATTAACCTGAAACCAGGTACAACATTGTATATTTTAGGTTGTTGCATTATCCAATGTATGATCATCATCAAATTAGTTGGCCAATACATCTCGCAACGCGTGTATATTATGGTCCATATACACACAAAAGTTTATAATAAATATATAAAATATATTTTATTATATTAATAATTCGATTTGCTTGTTCGAATTTTATGTTTGTTTCTATTTAATTTATTTGTAATAATATTATATTATTACAATATTTCGATTTGCTTGTTCGAAATTTATTTGATCTTTTACTTTTAAGATCATATTTTTGGTATAATTATTATTATAATTATTATGTATATATATATATATATTGGTAATTTGTATTAAATTTGTATTAACAAATTTTTTTATTAACGGTAAGGATATTATACAATAATGATCCTTCCGCAGGTTCACCTACGGAAACCTTGTTACGACTTTTACTTCCTCTAAATAATCAAGTTCGGTCAACTTTTGCGAAACAACCGTAACACACAAGGCGTCACAGTGATCACGTCCGGAGACCTCACTAAATAATTCAATCGGTAGTAGCGACGGGCGGTGTGTACAAAGGGCAGGGACGTAATCAATGCGAGTTAATGACTCACACTTACTGGGAATTCCAAGTTCATGTGAACAGTTTCAGTTCACAATCCCAAGCATGAAAGTGGTTCAGCGGTTTACCCGGACCTCTCGGTCTAGGAAATACACGTTGATACTTTCATTGTAGCGCGCGTGCAGCCCAGGACATCTAAGGGCATCACAGACCTGTTATTGCTCAATCTCATTATTGCTAGACGCAATTTGTCCATTTAAGAAGCTAGTGTCCTTATAATGGGACAAACCAACAGGTACGGCTCCACTTATATAAACACATTCAAACACAATAAACATTTTACTGCCACCATGAATGAAGGCTATATAAGCTTCAACACCATAATCCTGAAGATATCTATTTAATATATTTGAGTCTCGTTCGTTATCGGAATTAACCAGACAAATCACTCCACGAACTAAGAACGGCCATGCACCACCACCCATAGATTCGAGAAAGAGCTATCAATCTGTCTTACACACTTATGTTCGGACCTGGTAAGTTTTCCCGTGTTGAGTCAAATTAAGCCGCAGGCTCCACTCCTGGTGGTGCCCTTCCGTCAATTCCTTTAAGTTTCAGCTTTGCAACCATACTTCCCCCGGAGCCCAAAAGCTTTGGTTTCCCGGGAAGCGACTGAGAGAGCCATAAAAGTAGCTACACCCAATTGCTAGCTGGCATCGTTTATGGTTAGAACTAGGGCGGTATCTGATCGCCTTCGAACCTCTAACTTTCGTTCTTGATTAATGAAAACATCTTTGGCAAATGCTTTCGCTTAAGTTAGTCTTACGACGGTCCAAGAATTTCACCTCTCGCGTCGTAATACTAATGCCCCCAAACTGCTTCTATTAATCATTACCTCTTGATCTGAAAACCAATGAAAGCAGAACAGAGGTCTTATTTCATTATCCCATGCACAGAATATTCAGGCATTTGAAGCCTGCTTTAAGCACTCTAATTTGTTCAAAGTAATTGTACCGGCCCACAATAACACTCGTTTAAGAGCACTAATGCAGGTTTTTAAATAGGAGGAACATATGAAAAAATACAAGTATTTAAACACATATAAGAACTCCACCGGTAATACGCTTACATACATAAAGGTATAGTACTAACCACAATTGTAAGTTGTACTACCCGTATGAAGCACAAGTTCAACTACGAACGTTTTAACCGCAACAACTTTAATATACGCTATTGGAGCTGGAATTACCGCGGCTGCTGGCACCAGACTTGCCCTCCAATTGGTCCTTGTTAAAGGATTTAAAGTGTACTCATTCCAATTACAGGGCCTCGGATATGAGTCCTGTATTGTTATTTTTCGTCACTACCTCCCCGAGCTGGGAGTGGGTAATTTACGCGCCTGCTGCCTTCCTTAGATGTGGTAGCCGTTTCTCAGGCTCCCTCTCCGGAATCGAACCCTGATTCCCCGTTACCCGTTGCAACCATGGTAGTCCTAGATACTACCATCAAAAGTTGATAGGGCAGACATTTGAAAGATCTGTCGTCGGTACAAGACCATACGATCTGCATGTTATCTAGAGTTCAACCAATATAACGATCTTGCGATCGCTTGGTTTTAGCCTAATAAAAGCACATGTCCCATAAGGTTCATGTTTTAATTGCATGTATTAGCTCTAGAATTACCACAGTTATCCAAGTAACTGTTAACGATCTAAGGAACCATAACTGATATAATGAGCCTTTTGCGGTTTCACTTTTAATTCGTGTGTACTTAGACATGCATGGCTTAATCTTTGAGACAAGCATATAACTACTGGCAGGATCAACCAGAATAATGTTTTCGTTCATATTTCATTCATATTTTTTGAATAGAAATTAGTAATATAAATATAATAGATTTTATTTCCATTTTATATGTTCGGTTTTTCTTAAATATTGATTTTAATTCAATATTTTTTTTTTGCTTTGTGAAATAATTCTATTTTAATTCGAATACGGCCATTTTTATATGGCATTCGTATACGTTCTTTAATTTTTACTTGTTTCGCCACTAATATAACAAGTTTATAATTGATGTTAAAGAAAAAGTACAACTTTTTTATAACACAATTTTCAATATATATTGTTCTTTCTATAAGTTTTTATTATATTATATATACATATTTCATTCTAAAATATCATTTTTGTTCAACATACATAATTATTGTATCCACACATGTACAATTTTTGTTTAACCAATATAAATATTGAGTTAAATCATTTGCATTTTGATGATAAATTTAAAATTTATCTTTTCCATATAACTCTCTGGTAATATATGATATAAAACCGAGCGCATATGAAATTATTTTGATCACTAATATTGCAATTATATTTTATTATAATGCTTTTTGTAAACACATTGTACCGGCAAGCGATACTCTGTGCCCAAACGACAGGGGATATAATAATTTAATATAAATTATCATATATACCTGCCACCAAAGATTAACGATAAAAGTCGGAAACAATTT
Source organism: Drosophila takahashii (assembly GCF_030179915.1). Taxonomy (NCBI): domain Eukaryota; kingdom Metazoa; phylum Arthropoda; class Insecta; order Diptera; family Drosophilidae; genus Drosophila; species Drosophila takahashii. The sequence goes on from NW_027221683.1 coordinate 54,989, forward strand.
GTTATTCTATATATAATAGAAACTTGACCTCTGTTTCACTTATTATCATGGGTTTATAATATTAACCGCGTAGCCAAGTCTTAATTTCATTTAAGAAACAAATTTATACGGATAATATTTTGATTTTAATATATGTTGTTCTATTGATAACAAAAGTATATATTATAATATATTTTGTTCAATAGTAGATGGACTACTTACTGTACCATCCTTATTTTTTATTATTATTGATATACATTATATTGACAACAGCATATGATATTCATATGGTTTGTTCAATAATTAATTGGTGGACAACCACTGACCATCCTATAGTAGTTTTTGGCCACGACGTCTAAATATCGAAATTATTTAATTCCGTTTGCCACCCATACGATAGATATTAACTATCTATAATAATAATGTGTACGCATAAAATATTATATGTATATATATAGACCAACAGACAAGCACTTCACCCTATAGTAGTTTTTGGCCACGACGTCTATATATCGGGCATATTTAATTCTCTTTGCCACCCAACCAAAGATATTCACTTTTTTATATAAAGTATTATTTGATCATATTAATATAACCAATTATTTCTGCCATATTCATATAATTTCTTTATGAATTATTTTTTGGTCATATCCATATAATCTATATGCCGTATCCATATAATGAATACGGCATATCCATACAACTAGCCATATTTGTATGTCAATGTATATTTTATTATACATTTTTTTTCTTTATACATATAATATGGTATTTCCATATCGCTATAATTGAATTATATGTATAAGATATCATTTATATATAGCATTGCCAAAATAATATGATAAACATAAATTTTGAACAATACGGCCGGTCGGCGAGCACTGCCTCCCTATATATGTTTTTGGCCACGACGTCTAAATATTGGGTATTTTTCGTACTGCGGCCCCGGTGTATGTAAATTGGGCATATTTCGTACTGATGCCAACATATCTATATGACTCATTATTTTCTTCCATATCAATATAACTTCTTTTATTTCCATATTCAAGTAATTTCTTTATTTGCCATATCAATATAAAATATTTTTTGGTCATATTTATATAATCTATATGCCGTATCCATATAATGAATACGGCATATCCATACAACTAGCCATATTTGTATGTCAATGTATATTTTATTATACATTTTTTTTCTTTATACATATAATATGGTATTTCCATATCGCTATAATTGAATTATATGTATAAGATATCATTTATATATAGCATTGCCAAAATAATATGATAAACATAAATTTTGAACAATACGGCCGGTCGGCGAGCACTGCCTCCCTATATATGTTTTTGGCCACGACGTCTAAATATTGGGTATTTTTCGTACTGCGGCCCCGGTGTATGTAAATTGGGCATATTTCGTACTGATGCCAACATATCTATATGACTCATTATTTTCTTCCATATCAATATAACTTCTTTTATTTCCATATTCAAGTAATTTCTTTATTTGCCATATCAATATAAAATATTTTTTGGTCATATTTATATAATCTATATGCCGTATCCATATAATGAATACGGCATATCCATACAACTAGCCATATTTGTATGTCAATGTATATTTTATTATACATTTTTTTTCTTTATACATATAATATGGTATTTCCATATCGCTATAATTGAATTATATGTATAAGATATCATTTATATATAGCATTGCCAAAATAATATGATAAACATAAATTTTGAACAATACGGCCGGTCGGCGAGCACTGCCTCCCTATATATGTTTTTGGCCACGACGTCTAAATATTGGGTATTTTTCGTACTGCGGCCCCGGTGTATGTAAATTGGGCATATTTCGTACTGATGCCAACATATCTATATGACTCATTATTTTCTTCCATATCAATATAACTTCTTTTATTTCCATATTCAAGTAATTTCTTTATTTGCCATATCAATATAAAATATTTTTTGGTCATATTTATATAATCTATATGCCGTATCCATATAATGAATACGGCATATCCATACAACTAGCCATATTTGTATGTCAATGTATATTTTATTATACATTTTTTTTCTTTATACATATAATATGGTATTTCCATATCGCTATAATTGAATTATATGTATAAGATATCATTTATATATAGCATTGCCAAAATAATATGATAAACATAAATTTTGAACAATACGGCCGGTCGGCGAGCACTGCCTCCCTATATATGTTTTTGGCCACGACGTCTAAATATTGGGTATTTTTCGTACTGCGGCCCCGGTGTATGTAAATTGGGCATATTTCGTACTGATGCCAACATATCTATATGACTCATTATTTTCTTCCATATCAATATAACTTCTTTTATTTCCATATTCAAGTAATTTCTTTATTTGCCATATCAATATAAAATATTTTTTGGTCATATTTATATAATCTATATGCCGTATCCATATAATGAATACGGCATATCCATACAACTAGCCATATTTGTATGTCAATGTATATTTTATTATACATTTTTTTTCTTTATACATATAATATGGTATTTCCATATCGCTATAATTGAATTATATGTATAAGATATCATTTATATATAGCATTGCCAAAATAATATGAAAAACATAAATTTTGAACAATACAACCGGTCGGCGAGCACTGCCTCCCTATATATGTTTTTGGCCACGACGTCTAAATATTGGGTATTTATCGTACTGCGGCTCCGGTGTATGTAAATTGGGCATATTTCGTACTGATGCCACCATATCCATATAACTTATTTTTTGTTCTATATCTATATAATTAATTTTTTTCCATACCTATAACTATTAAACTAATTTTTTTCCATATCCATACTTGAACTTATTATTTTTCCATATCCATATAACTCGTTTTTTCCATATCCACACTAGAATTTAGTATTTATCCCATATCCATATAAATCATTATTTACCATATCAATATAAATAATATTTTTCCATATTCATACTAGAACTTATTATTTCTTTAATATTCATATAACTCAATATTTTTTCATATCCATACTAGAACTTATTCTTTTTCCCATATCCATACTAGAACTTATAAATTTTCCCATATTCATATAACTAATTTTTTTCATATCCATACTAGAACATTATATTTTTGCCATATCTATATAACTCATTTTATTCCATATCCATACTAGAACTTATTATTTCTTTAATATCCATATAACTTAATATTTTTCCATATCCATACCAGAACTTTTTATTTTTCCCATATCCATAGAACTAATTTTTTTCATATCCATACTAGAACCTAATTTTCTTCCTATATCCATATAACTTATTATTTACTATTACAATATAATTAATTTTTTCCATATCCATACTAGAGCTTATTATCTCTTCAATATCCATAAAACTCAATATTTTTTCATATCCATACTAGAACTGATTATTTTTCCCATATCCATACTAGAACTCAGTATTCTTCCCATATCCATACTACAACTTAGTATTTTTCCCATATGCATATAACTCATTATTTAGCATATCAATATAACTAATTTTTTTCCATATCCATACTAGAACTTATTATTTCTTTAATATCCATATAACTCAATATTTTTTTATATCCATACTAGAACTTATTATTTTTCCCATATCCATACTAGAACTTATAAATTTTCCCATATTCATATAACTAATTTTTTTCATATCCATACTAGAACATTAAATTTTTTGCCATATCTATATAACTCATTTTATTCCATATCCATACTAGAACTTATTATTTCTTTAATATCCATATAACTCAATATTTTTTCATATCCATACTAGAACTTATCATTTTTCCCATATTCATATAACTCATTTTTCCATATCCATACTAGAACTCTGTATTCTTTTCCATATCCATATAACTCATTTTTTTTTCATATCCATACTAGAACTTATTATTTTTCCCATATCCACATAACTCATTTTTTTCATATCCATACTAGAACTTGTTATTTTTCCCATATCCATATAACTCATTTTTTTTCATATCCATACTAGAACTTAATATTATTTTCATATCCATATAACTCATGTTTGGACTTGGAATATTTTTATACACGTCACTAATAGGATGACGATTCAGTTGGCTACCTTAAGAGGTACATATACTTGCATATGTCTCTTACTTGTATGTTCGGACTTAGAATATTTTTATACACGTCACTAATAGGATGACGATTCAGTTGGCTACCTTAAGAGGTACATATACTTGCATATGTCTCTTACTTGTATGTTCGGACTTAGAATATTTTTATACACGTCACTAATAGGATGACGATTCAGTTGGCTACCTTAAGAGGTACATATACTTGCATATGTCTCTTATTTGCATGTTCGGACTTAGAATATTTTTATACGCGTCACTAATAGGATGACGATTCAGTTGGCTACCTTAAGAGGTACATATACTTGCATATGTCTCTTACTTGTATGTTCGGACTTAGAATATTTTTATACACGTCACTAATAGGATGACGATTCAGTTGGCTACCTTAAGAGGTACATATACTTGCATATGTCTCTTACTTGTATGTTCGGACTTAGAATATTTTTATACACGTCACTAATAGGATGACGATTCAGTTGGCTACCTTAAGAGGTACATATACTTGCATATGTCTCTTACTTGTATGTTCGGACTTAGAATATTTGTATACACGTCACTAATAGGATGACGATTCAGTTGGCTACCTTAAGAAGTACATATACTTGCATATGTCTCTTATTTGCATGTTCGGACTTAGAATATTTTTATACGCGTCACTAATAGGATGACGATACATATGGCTACCATTGTTAAATATATTTAAATAAAATTTATTTAAATATAATTATTATTTTATATATATATATTTTATATATATATATATTCTGACTTAAAAAAGCCAAACAAAATAAACACAATTAAATTTATGTTTATTATCGAATCATCAAGCAAAGGATAAGCTTCAGTGGATCGCAGTATGGCAGCTGCTCAACCACTTACAACACCTTGCCTGTTACAAAAGTCGTTTACAATTGATTCTAGGCTTTGTCATTGTATTAAATAATGCTTTTATATGTAACTAGCGCGGCATCAGGTGATCGAAGATCCTCCCAATTTACTATGTTACAAATTACATTGGCATCACATCCATTGTCGTTTATAAAGTAAATTATAAACTTTAAATGGTTTAGAAGCCATACAATGCAAATTGCCCCTTATTTATCATTGCAGTCCAGCACGGATACGACCTTAGAGGCGTTCAGGCATAATCCAACGGACGTAGCGTCATACCACTGTTCGCTCGAACAAGTATTGTGCCATTGGTCCGTACCTGCGGTTCCTCTCGTACTACGCAGGAATGCTGTCGCAACAACGTTTTGTCATTAGTAGGGTAAAACTAACCTGTCTCACGACGGTCTAAACCCAGCTCACGTTCCCTTGCATGGGTGAACAATCCAACGCTTGGTGAATTTTGCTTCACAATGATAGGAAGAGCCGACATCGAAGGATCAAAAAGCGACGTCGCTATGAACGCTTGGCCGCCACAAGCCAGTTATCCCTATGGTAACTTTTCTGACACCTCTTGTTAAAAACTCTTTAAACCAAAAGGATCGATAGGCCGAGCTTTTGCTGTCCCTGTGTGTACTGAACACCGAGATCAAGTCAGCATTTGCCCTTTTGCTCTATGTGTGGTTTCTGTCCGCACTGAGCTGGCCTTGGGACACCTCCGTTATTATTTGAGAGATGTACCGCCCCAGTCAAACTCCCTACCTGGCAATGTCCTTGAATTGGATCATACCTGAGTAATTGGAGTTATACCAAATTTTCAAATCAAAAATACATAAATGCACCGTTTTATTAAAGAATTTGTTTGCGATTATATAACAAACTCGTGATACTTTGATCAAGAAGCTTGCATCAAAACCCAATACCATAAGATATAATAAATATATCCGTATAATGGCTAGGAAATGATACACGTTCCATTTAATCAAGTAAGTAAGGAAACAATAAGAGTAGTGGTATTTCATTGACGATACCAAACCGAAGTCTAATATCTCCCACTTATTCTACACCTCTTATGTCTCCTTACACTGCCAGATTAGAGTCAAGCTCAAAAGGGTCTTCTTTCCCCGCTAATTATTCCAAGCCCGTTCCCTTGGCTGTGGTTTCGCTAGATAGTAGATAGGGACAGTAGGAATCTCGTTAATCCATTCATGCGCGTCACTAATTAGATGACGAGGCATTTGGCTACCTTAAGAGAGTCATAGTTACTCCCGCCGTTGACCCGCGCTTACTTGAATTTCTTCACTTTGACATTCAGAGCACTGGGCAGAAATCACATTGTGTCAACACCCGCTAGGGCCATCACAATGCTTTGTTTTAATTAGACAGTCGGATTCCCCAAGTCCGTGCCAGTTCTGAATTGATTGTTAATTGATAATCGTTATAATTAATAAGAACTAATTGGTTTGACCCAATTAGTATTCTTAAAAATTTTAGCAAGAAAGTTCCACAATTGGCTACGTAACTAACTATCCGGGGAACAAGTAACTAACATAAATGCTAGAAACTCTATTTACCCAGAACGAGCACATAAACCATGTTATTGTTTCCCAATCAAGCCCGACTATCTCAATCTTCAGAGCCAATCCTTATCCCGAAGTTACGGATCTAATTTGCCGACTTCCCTTACCTACATTATTCTATCGACTAGAGACTCTTCACCTTGGAGACCAGCTGCGGATATTGGTACGGCCTGTTGAGAAGTTTGCGTGTCCCCACCATAAATTTTCAAGGTCCGAGGAGAAAATATCGACACAACAGTATATGTCATGCTCTTCTAGCCCATCTACCATATCTCTCTGCGAAAGACTTCCATGGTAGTACGGCTATAAAACAGAAAAGAAAACTCTTCCGATATCTCTCGACGGCTTCTTTATGGTCGTTCCTGTTGCCAGGATGAGCACGAGGCCCATATTTAATAACAAACGGATACTCAACAGGTTACGGAATTGGAACCGTATTCCCTTTCGTTCAAAATTATTCAAGTATATTATATTAGCTTGATTTGTATATATTGCGTTTTTGGTTTTACTTGAAAATTTTCGGCTTTCGCCTTGAACTTAGGACCGACTAACTCGTGATCAACCACTGTTCACACGAAACCCTTCTCCACTTCAGTCCTCCAAGGTCTCATTCGATTATTTGCTACTACCACCAAGATCTGTACCAATGGCAGCTCCATGCAGGCTTACGCCAAACACTTCTACGCATACCATTGTACCTTCCTACTCACTAAAGTTTCAAAATTTATATCACAAGTAATATAAATCATCTACTTTAGCGGTAATGTATAGGTATACAACTTAAGCGCCATCCATTTTAAGGGCTAGTTGCTTCGGCAGGTGAGTTGTTACACACTCCTTAGCGGATTTCGACTTCCATGATCACCGTCCTGCTGTTTTAAGCAACCAACGCCTTTCATGGTATCTGCATGAGTTGTTAATTTGGGCACCGTAACATTACGTTTGGTTCATCCCACAGCGCCAGTTCTGCTTACCAAAAGTGGCCCACTGGGCACATTATATCATAACCTTAAACTTCATATCAAGAAAGTTAAGGTTCTTACCCATTTAAAGTTTGAGAATAGGTTAAGATCGTTTCGACCCTAAGGCCTCTAATCATTCGCTTTACCAGATAAGATTATTTTATATAATATTAAAATGCACCAGCTATCCTGAGGGAAACTTCGGAAGGAACCAGCTACTAGATGGTTCGATTGGTCTTTCGCCCCTATACTCAATTCTGACAATCGATTTGCACGTCAGAACTGTTTCGGTCTTCCATCAGGGTTTCCCCTGACTTCAACCTGATCAAGTATAGTTCACCATCTTTCGGGTCACAGCATATATGCTCAAGGTACGTTCCAGTTAGAGGCATAAATAATATAAATATCATTATACATAACTATATAGAACGCCCCGGGATTGTGTTAATTAGCTATAAATAGTTAAAAAACTAATCCCATTATTAGTCAAGTTAATTACGCTATTAGGTTTATATCCCAATAACTTGCACATATGTTAGACTCCTTGGTCCGTGTTTCAAGACGGGTCCCGAAGGTATCCTGAATCTTTCGCATTGTTAATCCTACAAGTGCATATAATAAACACAAAAATCAATGATAATCATGCCATTATATAATTCCGAAAAATTAACGCACTGTATTCATATAAATCTATCAGCACTTTATCAAATTAATAACATTTATTCTGTGTTAAAATGCAAGCAATTTAATTTGAATAAACTATAAGTTATATTTTATGATAAATTTGGTATGCTAATAGATTACAATGTCCTTATATGGAAAAAATGCACACTATTATCATAATATTGTTTAAATATTACAATTTTAATGATGAATTTTCCATAACGGATATTCAGGTTCATCGGGCTTAACCTCTAAGCAGTTTCACGTACTGTTTAACTCTCTATTCAGAGTTCTTTTCAACTTTCCCTCACGGTACTTGTTTACTATCGGTCTCATGGTTATATTTAGTTTTAGATGGAGTTTACCACCCACTTAGTGCTGCACTATCAAGCAACACGACTCTTTGGAAACATCATCTAGTAATCATTAACGTTATACGGGCCTGGCACCCTCTATGGGTAAATGGCCTCATTTAAGAAGGACTTAAATCGTTAATTTCTCATACTAGAATATTGACGCTCCATACACTGCATCTCACATTTGCCATATAGACAAAGTGACTTAGTGCTGAACTGATTTCTTTTCGCTCGCCGCTACTAAGAAAATCCTTGTTAGTTTCTTTTCCTCCCCTAATTAATATGCTTAAATTCAGGGGGTAGTCCCATATGAGTTGAGGTTGTATATAACTTTTATTTGCAATTAATTCTTTATATATAATGATAAAACATTTTATTAAATTCGTTTAAAGCTGACGTATATATATATTAATGGCATTTATTTGTAACGAATTAACGAAGAATAATAATATTGTCAACGTTTTTCATATTTCAAATCATTAATAAGAGACAATTCTAGATAATATTTTATGCTAGACATTTCTCAGTATTATTTGATTGAAAAAGAAAATATTCCTCTTCGTTTTTCTCAAAGTTTAATTACTATTGTGAGATAATGTTTTTCATATATTTGTTAATATTATGAATAAAATAATTAAATTATTTTTATCCAATAATATACCATATGCTTATAAAATTTTATTATAAAATTTGTATAAACAACTTAATTAGCATAGTCTTACAACCCTCAACCATATGTAGTCCAAGCAGCACTATAAAATTAATTAAAGTACATAACAGCATGGACTGCGATATGCGTTCAAAATGTCGATGTTCATGTGTCCTGCAGTTCACACGATGACGCACAGTTTGCTGCGTTCTTCATCGACCCATGAGCCGAGTGATCCACCGCTTAGAGTTTTATAATATTGGTTTTAAATTTGGTCAAATATGTTTTTATTGAAAGAAATTAAAAATACACCATTTTACTGGCATATATCAATTCCTTCAATAAATGTATTTATATACCTAAAATAAATGCTGCGAAATGTCTTAGTTTTATATAAACAATATATATCAAAGTATTATTTGTAATGGCATTTGTTTGTTAATATATATTGATAATTTTATATAAAACATTAACCTGAAACCAGGTACAACATTGTATATTTTAGGTTGTTGCATTATCCAATGTATGATCATCATCAAATTAGTTGGCCAATACATCTCGCAACGCGTGTATATTATGGTCCATATACACACAAAAGTTTATAATAAATATATAAAATATATTTTATTATATTAATAATTCGATTTGCTTGTTCGAATTTTATGTTTGTTTCTATTTAATTTATTTGTAATAATATTATATTATTACAATATTTCGATTTGCTTGTTCGAAATTTATTTGATCTTTTACTTTTAAGATCATATTTTTGGTATAATTATTATTATAATTATTATGTATATATATATATATATTGGTAATTTGTATTAAATTTGTATTAACAAATTTTTTTATTAACGGTAAGGATATTATACAATAATGATCCTTCCGCAGGTTCACCTACGGAAACCTTGTTACGACTTTTACTTCCTCTAAATAATCAAGTTCGGTCAACTTTTGCGAAACAACCGTAACACACAAGGCGTCACAGTGATCACGTCCGGAGACCTCACTAAATAATTCAATCGGTAGTAGCGACGGGCGGTGTGTACAAAGGGCAGGGACGTAATCAATGCGAGTTAATGACTCACACTTACTGGGAATTCCAAGTTCATGTGAACAGTTTCAGTTCACAATCCCAAGCATGAAAGTGGTTCAGCGGTTTACCCGGACCTCTCGGTCTAGGAAATACACGTTGATACTTTCATTGTAGCGCGCGTGCAGCCCAGGACATCTAAGGGCATCACAGACCTGTTATTGCTCAATCTCATTATTGCTAGACGCAATTTGTCCATTTAAGAAGCTAGTGTCCTTATAATGGGACAAACCAACAGGTACGGCTCCACTTATATAAACACATTCAAACACAATAAACATTTTACTGCCACCATGAATGAAGGCTATATAAGCTTCAACACCATAATCCTGAAGATATCTATTTAATATATTTGAGTCTCGTTCGTTATCGGAATTAACCAGACAAATCACTCCACGAACTAAGAACGGCCATGCACCACCACCCATAGATTCGAGAAAGAGCTATCAATCTGTCTTACACACTTATGTTCGGACCTGGTAAGTTTTCCCGTGTTGAGTCAAATTAAGCCGCAGGCTCCACTCCTGGTGGTGCCCTTCCGTCAATTCCTTTAAGTTTCAGCTTTGCAACCATACTTCCCCCGGAGCCCAAAAGCTTTGGTTTCCCGGGAAGCGACTGAGAGAGCCATAAAAGTAGCTACACCCAATTGCTAGCTGGCATCGTTTATGGTTAGAACTAGGGCGGTATCTGATCGCCTTCGAACCTCTAACTTTCGTTCTTGATTAATGAAAACATCTTTGGCAAATGCTTTCGCTTAAGTTAGTCTTACGACGGTCCAAGAATTTCACCTCTCGCGTCGTAATACTAATGCCCCCAAACTGCTTCTATTAATCATTACCTCTTGATCTGAAAACCAATGAAAGCAGAACAGAGGTCTTATTTCATTATCCCATGCACAGAATATTCAGGCATTTGAAGCCTGCTTTAAGCACTCTAATTTGTTCAAAGTAATTGTACCGGCCCACAATAACACTCGTTTAAGAGCACTAATGCAGGTTTTTAAATAGGAGGAACATATGAAAAAATACAAGTATTTAAACACATATAAGAACTCCACCGGTAATACGCTTACATACATAAAGGTATAGTACTAACCACAATTGTAAGTTGTACTACCCGTATGAAGCACAAGTTCAACTACGAACGTTTTAACCGCAACAACTTTAATATACGCTATTGGAGCTGGAATTACCGCGGCTGCTGGCACCAGACTTGCCCTCCAATTGGTCCTTGTTAAAGGATTTAAAGTGTACTCATTCCAATTACAGGGCCTCGGATATGAGTCCTGTATTGTTATTTTTCGTCACTACCTCCCCGAGCTGGGAGTGGGTAATTTACGCGCCTGCTGCCTTCCTTAGATGTGGTAGCCGTTTCTCAGGCTCCCTCTCCGGAATCGAACCCTGATTCCCCGTTACCCGTTGCAACCATGGTAGTCCTAGATACTACCATCAAAAGTTGATAGGGCAGACATTTGAAAGATCTGTCGTCGGTACAAGACCATACGATCTGCATGTTATCTAGAGTTCAACCAATATAACGATCTTGCGATCGCTTGGTTTTAGCCTAATAAAAGCACATGTCCCATAAGGTTCATGTTTTAATTGCATGTATTAGCTCTAGAATTACCACAGTTATCCAAGTAACTGTTAACGATCTAAGGAACCATAACTGATATAATGAGCCTTTTGCGGTTTCACTTTTAATTCGTGTGTACTTAGACATGCATGGCTTAATCTTTGAGACAAGCATATAACTACTGGCAGGATCAACCAGAATAATGTTTTCGTTCATATTTCATTCATATTTTTTGAATAGAAATTAGTAATATAAATATAATAGATTTTATTTCCATTTTATATGTTCGGTTTTTCTTAAATATTGATTTTAATTCAATATTTTTTTTTTGCTTTGTGAAATAATTCTATTTTAATTCGAATACGGCCATTTTTATATGGCATTCGTATACGTTCTTTAATTTTTACTTGTTTCGCCACTAATATAACAAGTTTATAATTGATGTTAAAGAAAAAGTACAACTTTTTTATAACACAATTTTCAATATATATTGTTCTTTCTATAAGTTTTTATTATATTATATATACATATTTCATTCTAAAATATCATTTTTGTTCAACATACATAATTATTGTATCCACACATGTACAATTTTTGTTTAACCAATATAAATATTGAGTTAAATCATTTGCATTTTGATGATAAATTTAAAATTTATCTTTTCCATATAACTCTCTGGTAATATATGATATAAAACCGAGCGCATATGAAATTATTTTGATCACTAATATTGCAATTATATTTTATTATAATGCTTTTTGTAAACACATTGTACCGGCAAGCGATACTCTGTGCCCAAACGACAGGGGATATAATAATTTAATATAAATTATCATATATACCTGCCACCAAAGATTAACGATAAAAGTCGGAAACAATTTGTTATTCTATATATAATAGAAACTTGACCTCTGTTTCACCTTATTATCATGGGTTTATAATATTAACCGCGTAGCCAAGTCTTAATTTCATTTAAGAAACAAATTTATACGGATAATATTTTGATTTTAATATATGTTGTTCTATTGATAACAAAAGTATATATTATAATATATTTTGTTCAATAGTAGATGGACTACTTACTGTACCATCCTTATTTTTCTTATTATTGATATACATTATATTGACAACAGCATATGATATTCATATGGTTTGTTCAATAATTAATTGGTGGACAACCACTGACCATCCTATAGTAGTTTTTGGCCACGACGTCTAAATATCGAAATTATTTAATTCCGTTTGCCACCCATACGATAGATATTAACTATCTATAATAATAATGTGTACGCATAAAATATTATATGTATATATATAGACCAACAGACAAGCACTTCACCCTATAGTAGTTTTTGGCCACGACGTCTATATATCGGGCATATTTAATTCTCTTTGCCACCCAACCAAAGATATTCACTTTTTTATATAAAGTATTATTTGATCATATTAATATAACCAATTATTTCTGCCATATTCATATAATTTCTTTATGAATTATTTTTTGGTCATATCCATATAATCTATATGCCGTATCCATATAATGAATACGGCATATCCATACAACTAGCCATATTTGTATGTCAATGTATATTTTATTATACATTTTTTTCTTTATACATATAATATGGTATTTCCATATCGCTATAATTGAATTATATGTATAAGATATCATTTATATATAGCATTGCCAAAATAATATGATAAACATAAATTTTGAACAATACGGCCGGTCGGCGAGCACTGCCTCCCTATATATGTTTTTGGCCACGACGTCTAAATATTGGGTATTTTTCGTACTGCGGCCCGGTGTATGTAAATTGGGCATATTTCGTACTGATGCCAACATATCTATATGACTCATTATTTTCTTCCATATCAATATAACTTCTTTTATTTCCATATTCAAGTAATTTCTTTATTTGCCATATCAATATAAAATATTTTTTGGTCATATTTATATAATCTATATGCCGTATCCATATAATGAATACGGCATATCCATACAACTAGCCATATTTGTATGTCAATGTATATTTTATTATACATTTTTTTTCTTTATACATATAATATGGTATTTCCATATCGCTATAATTGAATTATATGTATAAGATATCATTTATATATAGCATTGCCAAAATAATATGATAAACATAAATTTTGAACAATACGGCCGGTCGGCGAGCACTGCCTCCCTATATATGTTTTTGGCCACGACGTCTAAATATTGGGTATTTTTCGTACTGCGGCCCCGGTGTATGTAAATTGGGCATATTTCGTACTGATGCCAACATATCTATATGACTCATTATTTTCTTCCATATCAATATAACTTCTTTTATTTCCATATTCAAGTAATTTCTTTATTTGCCATATCAATATAAAATATTTTTTGGTCATATTTATATAATCTATATGCCGTATCCATATAATGAATACGGCATATCCATACAACTAGCCATATTTGTATGTCAATGTATATTTTATTATACATTTTTTTTCTTTATACATATAATATGGTATTTCCATATCGCTATAATTGAATTATATGTATAAGATATCATTTATATATAGCATTGCCAAAATAATATGATAAACATAAATTTTGAACAATACGGCCGGTCGGCGAGCACTGCCTCCCTATATATGTTTTGGCCACGACGTCTAAATATTGGGTATTTTTCGTACTGCGGCCCCGGTGTATGTAAATTGGGCATATTTCGTACTGATGCCAACATATCTATATGACTCATTATTTTCTTCCATATCAATATAACTTCTTTTATTTCCATATTCAAGTAATTTCTTTATTTGCCATATCAATATAAAATATTTTTTGGTCATATTTATATAATCTATATGCCGTATCCATATAATGAATACGTCATATCCATACAACTAGCCATATTTGTATGTCAATGTATATTTTATTATACATTTTTTTTCTTTATACATATAATATGGTATTTCCATATTGCTATAATTGAATTATATGTATAAGATATCATTTATATATAGCATTGCCAAAATAATATGATAAACATAAATTTTGAACAATACGTCCTGTCGGCGAGCACTGCCTCCCTATATATGTTTTTGGCCACGACGTCTAAATATTGGGTATTTTTCGTACTGCGGCCCCGGTGTATGTAAATTGGGCATATTTCGTACTGATGCCAACATATCTATATGACTCATTATTTTCTTCCATATCAATATAACTTCTTTTATATATAATCTATATGCCGTATCCATATAATGAATACGGCATATCCATACAACTAGCCATATTTGTATGTCAATGTATATTTTATTATACATTTTTTTTTCTTTATACATATAATATGGTATTTCCATATCGCTATAATTGAATTATATGTATAAGATATCATTTATATATAGCATTGCCAAAATAATATGATAAACATAAATTTTGAACAATACGGCCGGTCGGCGAGCACTGCCTCCCTATATATGTTTTTGGCCACGACGTCTAAATATTGGGTATTTTTCGTACTGCGGCCCCGGTGTATGTAAATTGGCATATTTCGTACTGATGCCAACATATCTATATGACTCATTATTTTCTTCCATATCAATATAACTTCTTTTATTTCCATATTCAAGTAATTTCTTTATTTGCCATATCAATATAAAATATTTTTGGTCAGAATTTATATAATCTATATTACTTATCCATATAATTAATACTGCATATCGATAGTAGTAGCGATTTTTTTATGTCAATTTTTTTTTTATTATTAATTTTTTTTCTTTATACATATAATATTGTATTTCCATATCGCTATAATTGAATTATATGTATAAGATATCATTTATATATAGCATTGCCAAAATAATATGATAAACATAAATTTTGAACAATACGGCCGGTCGGCGAGCACTGCCTCCCTATATATGTTTTTGGC